>NW_024058853.1:0-152500 GCF_016432855.1 Salvelinus namaycush
CTATTGATGAGAGAAACTGTTGTTCCCCTGGCTATTGATGAGAGAACTGTGTTCCCCTGGCTATTGATAGAGAACTGTGTTCCCCTGGCTATTGATGAGAGAACTGTTGTTCCCCTGGACTATTGATGAGAGAACTGCTGTTCCCCATGGCTATTGATGAGAGAACTGTGTTCCCCTGGCTATTGATGAGAGAAACTGTGTTCCCCTGGCTATTGATGAGAGAACTGTTGTTCCCCTGGCTATTGATGAGAGAACTGTTGTTCCCCTGGCTATTGATGAGAGAACTGTTGTTCCCCTGGCTATTGATGAGAGAACTGTTGTTCCCCTGGCTATTGATGAGAGTAAGTTTTCCCCTGGCTATTGATGAGAGAACTGTTGTTCCCCTGGCTATTGATGAGAGAACTGTTGTTCCCCTGGCTATTGATGAGAGAACTGTTGTTCCCCTGGCTATTGATGAGAGAACTGTTGTTCCCCTGGCTATTGATGAGAGACTGTTGTTCCCCTGTCTATTGATGAGAGAACTGTTTTCCCCTGGCTATTGATGAGAGACCACTGTTGTTCCCCTGGCTATTGATGAGAGGACTGTTGTTCCCTGGCTATTGATGAGAGAACTGTTTGTTCCCCTGGCTATTGATGAGAGAACTGTTGTTCCCCTGGCTATTGATGAGAGAAACTGTTGTTCCCTGGCTATTGATGAGAGACTGTTGTTCCCCTGGCTATTGATGAGAGAACTGCTGTTCCCCTGGCTATTGATGAGAGAACTGTTGTTCCCCTGGCTATTGATGAAAGAACTGTTGTTCCCCTGGCTATTGATGAGAGAACTGTTGTTCCCCTGGCTATTGATGAGAGAACTGTTGTTCCCCTGGCTATTGATGAGAGAACTGTTGTTCCCCTGGCTATTGATGAGAGAACTGTTGTTCCCCTGGCTATTGATGAGAGAACTGTTGTTCCCCTGGCTATTGATGAGAGAACTGTTGTTCCCCTGGCTATTGATGAGAGAACTGTTGTTCCCCTGGCTATTGATGAGAGAACTGTTGTCCGTTATCTTCATGGAAATGACTGTAAAGAAGAGCTACTGGCACTGATTCCCCTGGAAGGACACACCACCGGGGACGTTCCCCTGGAAGGACACACCACCGGGGACGTTCCCCTGGAAGGACACACCACCGGGGACGTTCCCCTGGAAGGACACACCACCGGGGACGTTCCCCTGGAAGGACACACCACAGGGGACATTCCCCTGGAAGGACACACCACCGGGGACGTTCCCCTGGAAGGACACACCACCGGGGACGTTCCCCTGGAAGGACACACCACCGGGGACGTTCCCCTGGAAGGACACACCACCGGGGACGTTCCCCTGGAAGGACACACCACCGGGGACGTTCCCCTGGAACAAATGTATTGTCTCATCCATCAGAGTGTGCTGTGTACCAGACTAAACATGGTTTACATTGTCTCATCCATCAGAGTGTGCTGTGTACCAGACTAAACATGGTTTACATTGTCTCATCCATCAGAGTGTGCTGTGTGTCAGACTAAACATGGTTTACATTGTCTCATCCATCAGAGTGTGCTGTGTACCAGACTAAACATGGTCTACATTGTCTCATCCTTCAGAGTGTGCTGTGTACCAGACTAAACATGGTTTACATTGTCTCATCCATCAGAGTGTGCTGTGTACCAGACTAAACATGGTTTACATTGTCTCATCCATCAGAGTGTGCTGTGTGTCAGACTAAACATGGTTTACATTGTCTCATCCATCAGAGTGTGCTGTGTGTCAGACTAAACATGGTTTACATTGTCTCATCCATCAGAGTGTGCTGTGTACCAGACTAAACATGGTTTACATTGTCTCATCCATCAGAGTGTGCTGTGTGTCAGACTAAACATGGTTTACATTGTCTCATCCATCAGAGTGTGCTGTGTACCAGACTAAACATGGTTTACATTGTCTCATCCATCAGAGTGTGCTGTGTACCAGACTAAACATGGTTTACATTGTCTCATCCATCAGAGTGTGCTGTGTACCAGACTAAACATGGTTTACATTGTCTCATCCATCAGAGTGTGCTGTGTACCAGACTAAACATGGTTTACATTGTCTCATCCATCAGAGTGTGCTGTGTACCAGACTAAACATGGTTTACATTGTCTCATCCATCAGAGTGTGCTGTGTACCAGACTAAACATGGTTTACATTGTCTCATCCATCAGAGTGTGCTGTGTGTCAGACTAAACATGGTTTACATTGTCTCATCCATCAGAGTGTGCTGTGTACCAGACTAAACATGGTTTACATTGTCTCATCCATCAGAGTGTGCTGTGTACCAGACTAAACATGGTTTACATTGTCTCATCCATCAGAGTGTGCTGTGTACCAGACTAAACATGGTTTACATTGTCTCATCCATCAGAGTGTGCTGCGTACCAGACTAAACATGGTTTACATTGTCTCATCCATCAGAGTGTGCTGTGTACCAGACTAAACATGGTTTACATTGTCTCATCCATCAGAGTGTGCTGTGTACCAGACTAAACATGGTTTACATTGTCTCATCCATCAGAGTGTGCTGTGTACCAGACTAAACATGGTTTACATTGTCTCATCCATCAGAGTGTGCTGTGTGTCAGACTAAACATGGTTTACATTGTCTCATCCATCAGAGTGTGCTGTGTCAGACTAAACATGGTTTACATTGTCTCATCCATCAGAGTGTGCTGTGTACCAGACTAAACATGGTTTACATTGTCTCATCCATCAGAGTGTGTTGTGTGTCAGACTAAACATGGTTTACATTGTCTCATCCATCAGAGTGTGCTGTGTACCAGACTAAACATGGTTTACATTGTCTCATCCATCAGAGTGTGCTGTGTACCAGACTAAACATGGTTTACATTGTCTCATCCATCAGAGTGTGCTGTGTGCCAGACTAAACATGGTTTACATTGTCTCATCCATCAGAGTGTGCTGTGTACCAGACTAAACATGGTTTACATTGTCTCATCCATCAGAGTGTGCTGTGTGTCAGACTAAACATGGTTTACATTGTCTCATCCATCAGAGTGTGCTGTGTACCAGACTAAACATGGTTTACATTGTCTCATCCATCAGAGTGTGCTGTGTGTCAGACTAAACATGGTTTACATTGTCTCATCCATCAGAGTGTGCTGTGTACCAGACTAAACATGGTTTACATTGTCTCATCCATCAGAGTGTGCTGTGTGTCAGACTAAACATGGTTTACATTGTCTCATCCATCAGAGTGTGCTGTGTACCAGACTAAACATGGTTTACATTGTCTCATCCATCAGAGTGTGCTGTGTACCAGACTAAACATGGTTTACATTGTCTCATCCATCAGAGTGTGCTGTGTACCAGACTAAACATGGTTTACATTGTCTCATTAATCAGAGTGTGCTGTGTGTCAGACTAAACATGGTTTACATTGTCTCATCCATCAGAGTGTGCTGTGTACCAGACTAAACATGGTCTACATTGTCTCATCCATCAGAGTGTGCTGTGTGTCAGACTAAACATGGTTTACATTGTCTCATCCATCAGAGTGTGCTGTGTGTCAGACTAAACATGGTTTACATTGTCTCATCCATCAGAGTGTGTCAGACTAAACATGGTTTACATTGTCTCATCCATCAGAGTGTGTCAGACTAAACATGGTTTACATTGTCTCATCCATCAGAGTGTGCTGTGTGTCAGACTAAACATGGTTTACATTGTCTCATCCATCAGAGTGTGCTGTGTACCAGACTAAACATGGTTTACATTGTCTCATCCATCAGAGTGTGCTGTGTACCAGACTAAACATGGTTTACATTGTCTCATCCATCAGAGTGTGTCAGACTAAACATGGTTTACATTGTCTCATCCATCAGAGTGTGCTGTGTACCAGACTAAACATGGTTTACATTGTCTCATCCATCAGAGTGTGCTGTGTACCAGACTAAACATGGTTTGCATTGTCTCATCCATCAGAGTGTGCTGTGTACCAGACTAAACATGGTCTACATTGTCTCATCCATCAGAGTGTGCTGTGTACCAGACTAAACATGGTCTACATTGTCTCATCCATCAGAGTGTGCTGTGTACCAGACTAAACATGGTTTACATTGTCTCATCCATCAGAGTGCTGTGTACCAGACTAAACATGGTTTGCATTGTCTCATCCATCAGAGTGTGCTGTGTACCAGACTAAACATGGTTTACATTGTCTCATCCATCAGAGTGTGCTGTGTGTCAGACTAAACATGGTTTACATTGTCTCATCCATCAGAGTGTGCTGTGTACCAGACTAAACATGGTTTACATTGTCTCATCCATCAGAGTGTGTCAGACTAAACATGGTTTACATTGTCACCTCCATCAGAGTGTGCTGTGTACCAGACTAAACATGGTTTACATTGTCTCATCCATCAGTGTGCTGTGTACCAGACTAAACATGGTTTACATTGTCTCATCCATCAGAGTGTGCTGTGTGTCAGACTAAACATGGTTTACATTGTCTCATCCATCAGAGTGTGCTGTGTACCAGACTAAACATGGTTTACATTGTCTCATCCATCAGAGTGTGCTGTGTACCAGACTAAACATGGTTTACATTGTCTCATCCATCAGAGTGTGCTGTGTGTCAGACTAAACATGGTTTACATTGTCTCATCCATCAGAGTGTGCTGTGTACCAGACTAAACATGGTTTACATTGTCTCATCCATCAGAGTGTGCTGTGTGTCAGACTAAACATGGTCTACATTGTCTCATCCATCAGAGTGTGCTGTGTACCAGACTAAACATGGTTTACATTGTCTCATCCATTAGAGTGTGCTGTGTACCAGACTAAACATGGTTTACATTGTCTCATCCATCAGAGTGTGCTGTGTACCAGACTAAACATGGTTTACATTGTCTCATCCATCAGAGTGTGCTGTGTACCAGACTAAACATGGTTTACATTGTCTCATCCATCAGAGTGTGTCAGACTAAACATGGTTTACATTGTCTCATCCATCAGTGTGTGCTGTGTACCAGACTAAACATGGTTTACATTGTCTCATCCATCAGAGTGTGCTGTGTGTCAGACTAAACATGGTTTACATTGTCTCATCCATCAGAGTGTGCTGTGTACCAGACTAAACATGGTTTACATTGTCTCATCCATCAGAGTGTGCTCTGTGTCAGACTAAACATGGTTTACATTGTCTCATCCATCAGAGTGTGCTGTGTATCAGACTAAACATGGTTTACATTGTCTCATCCATCAGAGTGTGCTGTGTACCAGACTAAACATGGTTTACATTGTCTCATCCATCAGAGTGTGCTGTGTGTCAGACTAAACATGGTTTACATTGTCTCATCCATCAGAGTGTGCTGTGTACCAGACTAAACATGGTTTACATTGTCTCATCCATCAGAGTGTGCTGTGTACCAGACTAAACATGGTTTACATTGTCTCATCCATCAGAGTGCTGTGTGTCAGACTAAACATGGTTTACATTGTCTCATCCATCAGAGTGTGCTGTGTGTCAGACTAAACATGGTTTACATTGTCTCATCCATCAGAGTGTGCTGTGTACCAGACTAAACATGGTTTACATTGTCTCATCCATCAGAGTGTGCTGTGTACCAGACTAAACATGGTTTACATTGTCTCATCCATCAGAGTGCTGTGTGTCAGACTAAACATGGTTTACATTGTCTCATCCATCAGAGTGTGCTGTGTACCAGACTAAACATGGTCTACATTGTCTCATCCATCAGAGTGTGCTGTGTACCAGACTAAACATGGTTTACATTGTCTCATCCATCAGAGTGTGCTGTGTGTCAGACTAAACATGGTTTACATTGTCTCATCCATCAGAGTGTGCTGTGTACCAGACTAAACATGGTTTACATTGTCTCATCCATCAGAGTGTGCTGTGTGTCAGACTAAACATGGTTTACATTGTCTCATCCATCAGAGTGTGCTGTGTACCAGACTAAACATGGTTTACATTGTCTCATCCATCAGAGTGCTGTGTGTCAGACTAAACATGGTTTACATTGTGTCATCCATCAGAGTGTGCTGTGTGTCAGACTAAACATGGTCTACATTGTCTCATCCATCAGAGTGTGCTGTGTGTCAGACTAAACATGGTTTACATTGTCTCATCCATCAGAGTGTGCTGTGTGCCAGACTAAACATGGTTTACATTGTCTCATCCATCAGAGTGTGCTGTGTGCCAGACTAAACATGGTTTACATTGTCTCATCCATCAGAGTGTGCTGTGTGTCAGACTAAACATGGTTTACAGTGTCTCATCCATCAGAGTGTGCTGTGTGCCAGACTAAACATGGTTTACATTGTCTCATCCATCAGAGTGTGCTGTGTACCAGACTAAACATGGTTTACATTGTCTCATCCATCAGAGTGTGCTGTGTACCAGACTAAACATGGTTTACATTGTCTCATCCATCAGAGTGCTGTGTGTCAGACTAAACATGGTTTACATTGTCTCATCCATCAGAGTGTGCTGTGTGTCAGACTAAACATGGTTTACATTGTCTCATCCATCAGAGTGTGCTGTGTACCAGACTAAACATGGTTTACATTGTCTCATCCATCAGAGTGCTGTGTACCAGACTAAACATGGTTTGCATTGTCTCATCCATCAGAGTGTGCTGTGTACCAGACTAAACATGGTTTACATTGTCTCATCCATCAGAGTGTGCTGTGTGTCAAACTAAACATGGTTTACATTGTCTCATCCATCAGAGTGTGCTGTGTACCAGACTAAACATGGTTTACATTGTCTCATCCATCAGAGTGTGTCAGACTAAACATGGTTTACATTGTCACCTCCATCAGAGTGTGCTGTGTACCAGACTAAACATGGTTTACATTGTCTCATCCATCAGAGTGTGCTGTGTACCAGACTAAACATGGTTTACATTGTCTCATCCATCAGAGTGTGCTGTGTGTCAGACTAAACATGGTTTACATTGTCTCATCCATCAGAGTGTGCTGTGTACCAGACTAAACATGGTTTACATTGTCTCATCCATCAGAGTGTGCTGTGTACCAGACTAAACATGGTTTACATTGTCTCATCCATCAGAGTGTGCTGTGTGTCAGACTAAACATGGTTTACATTGTCTCATCCATCAGAGTGTGCTGTGTACCAGACTAAACATGGTTTACATTGTCTCATCCATCAGAGTGTGCTGTGTACCAGACTAAACATGGTTTACATTGTCTCATCCATCAGAGTGTGCTGTGTACCAGACTAAACATGGTTTACATTGTCTCATCCATCAGAGTGTGTCAGACTAAACATGGTTTACATTGTCTCATCCATCAGTGTGTGCTGTGTACCAGACTAAACATGGTTTACATTGTCTCATCCATCAGAGTGTGCTGTGTGTCAGACTAAACATGGTTTACATTGTCTCATCCATCAGAGTGTGCTGTGTACCAGACTAAACATGGTTTACATTGTCTCATCCATCAGAGTGTGCTGTGTGTCAGACTAAACATGGTTTACATTGTCTCATCCATCAGAGTGTGCTGTGTATCAGACTAAACATGGTTTACATTGTCTCATCCATCAGAGTGTGCTGTGTACCAGACTAAACATGGTTTACATTGTCTCATCCATCAGAGTGTGCTGTGTGTCAGACTAAACATGGTTTACATTGTCTCATCCATCAGAGTGTGCTGTGTACCAGACTAAACATGGTTTACATTGTCTCATCCATCAGAGTGTGCTGTGTACCAGACTAAACATGGTTTACATTGTCTCATCCATCAGAGTGCTGTGTGTCAGACTAAACATGGTTTACATTGTCTCATCCATCAGAGTGTGCTGTGTGTCAGACTAAACATGGTTTACATTGTCTCATCCATCAGAGTGTGCTGTGTACCAGACTAAACATGGTTTACATTGTCTCATCCATCAGAGTGTGCTGTGTACCAGACTAAACATGGTTTACATTGTCTCATCCATCAGAGTGCTGTGTGTCAGACTAAACATGGTTTACATTGTCTCATCCATCAGAGTGTGCTGTGTACCAGACTAAACATGGTCTACATTGTCTCATCCATCAGAGTGTGCTGTGTACCAGACTAAACATGGTTTACATTGTCTCATCCATCAGAGTGTGCTGTGTGTCAGACTAAACATGGTTTACATTGTCTCATCCATCAGAGTGTGCTGTGTACCAGACTAAACATGGTTTACATTGTCTCATCCATCAGAGTGTGCTGTGTGTCAGACTAAACATGGTTTACATTGTCTCATCCATCAGAGTGTGCTGTGTACCAGACTAAACATGGTTTACATTGTCTCATCCATCAGAGTGCTGTGTGTCAGACTAAACATGGTTTACATTGTGTCATCCATCAGAGTGTGCTGTGTGTCAGACTAAACATGGTCTACATTGTCTCATCCATCAGAGTGTGCTGTGTGTCAGACTAAACATGGTTTACATTGTCTCATCCATCAGAGTGTGCTGTGTGCCAGACTAAACATGGTTTACATTGTCTCATCCATCAGAGTGTGCTGTGTGCCAGACTAAACATGGTTTACATTGTCTCATCCATCAGAGTGTGCTGTGTGTCAGACTAAACATGGTTTACAGTGTCTCATCCATCAGAGTGTGCTGTGTGCCAGACTAAACATGGTTTACATTGTCTCATCCATCAGAGTGTGCTGTGTACCAGACTAAACATGGTTTACATTGTCTCATCCATCAGAGTGTGCTGTGTACCAGACTAAACATGGTTTACATTGTCTCATCCATCAGAGTGCTGTGTACCAGACTAAACATGGTTTACATTGTCTCATCCATCAGAGTGTGCTGTGTGTCAGACTAAACATGGTTTACATTGTCTCATCCATCAGAGTGTGCTGTGTGTCAGACTAAACATGGTTTACATTGTCTCATCCATCAGAGTGTGTCAGACTAAACATGGTTTACATTGTCTCATCCATCAGAGTGTGCTGTGTACCAGACTAAACATGGTTTACATTGTCTCATCCATCAGAGTGTGCTGTGTGTCAGACTAAACATGGTTTACATTGTCTCATCCATCAGAGGGTGCTGTGTGTCAGACTAAACATGGTTTACATTGTCTCATCCATCAGAGTGTGCTGTGTGTCAGACTAAACATGGTTTACATTGTCTCATCCATCAGAGTGTGCTGTGTACCAGACTAAACATGGTTTACATTGTCTCATCCATCAGAGTGTGCTGTGTGTCAGACTAAACATGGTTTACATTGTCTCATCCATCAGAGGGTGCTGTGTGTCAGACTAAACATGGTTTACATTGTCTCATCCATCAGAGTGTGCTGTGTGTCAGACTAAACATGGTTTACATTGTCTCATCCATCAGAGTGTGCTGTGTACCAGACTAAACATGGTTTACATTGTCTCATCCATCAGAGTGTGGCAGACTAAACATGGTTTACATTGTCTCATCCATCAGAGTGTGCTGTGTGTCAGACTAAACATGGTTTACATTGTCTCATCCATCAGAGTGTGCTGTGTGTCAGACTAAACATGGTTTACATTGTCTCATCCATCAGAGTGTGCTGTGTGCCAGACTAAACATGGTTTACATTGTCTCATCCATCAGAGTGTGCTGTGTGTCAGACTAAACATGGTTTACATTGTCTCATCCATCAGAGTGTGCTGTGTGTCAGACTAAACATGGTTTACATTGTCTCATCCATCAGAGTGTGCTGTGTACCAGACTAAACATGGTTTACATTGTCTCATCCATCAGAGTGTGCTGTGTGTCAGACTAAACATGGTCTACATTGTCTCATCCATCAGAGTGTGCTGTGGTTTACATTGTCTCATCCATCAGAGTGTGCTGTGTACCAGACTAAACATGGTTTACATTGTCTCATCCATCAGAGTGTGCTGTGTACCAGACTAAACATGGTTTACATTGTCTCATCCATCAGAGTGTGCTGTGGTTTACATTGTCTCATCCATCAGAGTGTGCTGTGTGTCAGACTAAACATGGTTTACATTGTCTCATCCATTAGAGTGTGCTGTGTACCAGACTAAACATGGTTTACATTGTCTCATCCATCAGAGTGTGCTGTGTACCAGACTAAACATGGTTTACATTGTCTCATCCATCAGAGTGTGCTGTGTACCAGACTAAACATGGTTTACATTGTCTCATCCATCAGAGTGTGCTGTGTACCAGACTAAACATGGTTTACATTGTCTCATCCATCAGAGTGTGCTGTGTACCAGACTAAACATGGTTTACATTGTCTCGTCCATCAGAGTGTGCTGTGTACCAGACTAAACATGGTTTACATTGTCTCATCCATCAGAGTGTGCTGTGTACCAGACTAAACATGGTTTACATTGTCTCATCCATCAGAGTGTGCTGTGTGTCAGACTAAACATGGTCTACATTGTCTCATCCATCAGAGTGTGCTGTGTACCAGACTAAACATGGTTTACATTGTCTCATCCATCAGAGTGTGCTGTGTGTCAGACTAAACATGGTTTACATTGTCTCATCCATCAGAGTGTGCTGTGTACCAGACTAAACATGGTTTACATTGTCTCATCCATCAGAGTGTGCTGTGTACCAGACTAAACATGGTTTACATTGTCTCATCCATCAGAGTGTGCTGTGTACCAGACTAAACATGGTTTACATTGTCTCATCCATCAGAGTGTGCTGTGTACCAGACTAAACATGGTTTACATTGTCTCATCCATCAGAGTGTGCTGTGTGTCAGACTAAACATGGTCTACATTGTCTCATCCATCAGAGTGTGCTGTGGTTTACATTGTCTCATCCATCAGAGTGTGCTGTGTACCAGACTAAACATGGTTTACATTGTCTCATCCATCAGAGTGTGCTGTGTACCAGACTAAACATGGTTTACATTGTCTCATCCATCAGAGTGTGCTGTGGTTTACATTGTCTCATCCATCAGAGTGTGCTGTGTGTCAGACTAAACATGGTTTACATTGTCTCATCCATCAGAGTGTGCTGTGTACCAGACTAAACATGGTTTACATTGTCTCATCCATCAGAGTGTGCTGTGTACCAGACTAAACATGGTTTACATTGTCTCATCCATCAGAGTGTGCTGTGTACCAGACTAAACATGGTTTACATTGTCTCATCCATCAGAGTGTGCTGTGTACCAGACTAAACATGGTGTACATTGTCTCATCCATCAGAGTGTGCTGTGTACCAGACTAAACATGGTTTACATTGTCTCGTCCATCAGAGTGTGCTGTGTACCAGACTAAACATGGTTTACATTGTCTCATCCATCAGAGTGTGCTGTGTACCAGACTAAACATGGTTTACATTGTCTCATCCATCAGAGTGTGCTGTGTGTCAGACTAAACATGGTCTACATTGTCTCATCCATCAGAGTGTGCTGTGTACCAGACTAAACATGGTTTACATTGTCTCATCCATCAGAGTGTGCTGTGTGTCAGACTAAACATGGTCTACATTGTCTCATCCATCAGAGTGTGCTGTGTACCAGACTAAACATGGTTTACATTGTCTCATCCATCAGTGTGTGCTGTGTACCAGACTAAACATGGTTTACATTGTCTCATCCATCAGAGTGTGCTGTGTGTCAGACTAAACATGGTCTACATTGTCTCATCCATCAGTGTGTGCTGTGTGTCAGACTAAACATGGTTTACATTGTCTCATCCATCAGAGTGTGCTGTGTACCAGACTAAACATGGTCTACATTGTCTCATCCATCAGAGTGTGCTGTGTGTCAGACTAAACGCTGAGCTAAAAGATGTGATGGATAAAGTCCTGCTCATAATCAACTTTGTCAGGGAGACATCAAGCAACACAACACCGTCTTTTCCGCAAGCTGGTGACAGAATCAGAGGAGGCCATCCAGGATGATCTCCTGCTTCACAACAATGTGCGCTGGCTTAGTAAAGGAAAAGCAAGCTGGTGACAGAATGAGAGGAGGCCATCCAGGATGATCTCCTGCTTCACAACAACGTGCGCTGGCTGAGTAAAGGAAAAGCAAGCTGGTGACAGAATCAGAGGAGGCCATCCAGGATGATCTCCTGCTTCACAACAACGTGCGTTGGCTGAGTAAAGGAAAAGCAAGCTGGTGACAGAATCAGAGGAGACCATCCAGGATGATCTCCTGCTTCACAACAACGTGCGCTGGCTGAGTAAAGGAAAAGCAAGCTGGTGACAGAATCAGAGGAGGCCATCCAGGATGATCTCCTGCTTCACAACAACGTGCGCTGGCTGAGTAAAGGAAAAGCTCCAGAGCCATTCTGTCAGCTGCATGACCAGGTTGTGGGTTTAGTCAGAAAAAGCTAAATGAGGGCAGCAGTTGACCACCTTCATATTCTGGAAATGTAGGAATTCCTCTCAGATGTTGCTTTTTTGGCGACATTCTGTAACTTAAACAGGTTAAATCTGCAGAAACAAGGAAGAGGGAAAACAATTGTTGACTTGAGGCCTTTACTAGGAAGCTTGAATTGTTCAATATGGACTCTGGAAGGCTACTGCTCTTCAGCACACTGAAGAACGACAGGCAGAGGGTCCAGACAACTTCTCCTCCACATCTGAAGAACGACAGGCAGAGGAACCAGACAACTTCTCCTCCAGATCTGAAGAACGACAGGCAGAGGAACCAGACAACTTCTCCTCCAGATCTGAAGAACGACAGGCAGAGGAACCAGACAACTTCTCCTCCAGATCTGAAGAACGACAGGCAGAGGAACCAGACAACTTCTCCTCCAGATCTGAAGAACGACAGGCAGAGGGACCAGACAACTTCTCCTCCAGATCTGAAGAACGACAGGCAGAGGGACCAGACAACTTCTCCTCCACATCTGAAGAACGACAGGCAGAGGGACCAGACAACTTCTCCTCCAGATCTGAAGACTACAGCAGCCCAACGATATCATTTCATTTTAATGTGATATTCTCACAGTCCGTCCTGGTGGATAATTCTCCTGCAGATCTGAAGACTACAGCAGCCCAACGATATCATTTCATTTTAATGTGATATTCTCACAGTCCGTCCTGGTGGATAATTCTCCTCCCTTGCTAAAGAAACGGTACCATCACTGGATAAGGCCGCAACTGTTCTGTCGTTAAAGGATCAGGATATCAAGATCAGGTTATCGGGATCAGGTTATCAGGAGCAGGTTATCCGGTTATCAGGATCAGGTTATCAGGACCAGGTTATCAGGACCAGGTTATCAAGATCAGGTTATCGGGATCAGGTTATCAGGATCAGGTTATCAGGATCAGGTTATCGGGACCAGGCTATCAGGACCAGGCTATCAGGACCAGGCTATCAGGACCAGGCTATCAGAACTAGGTTATCAGGACCAGGTTATCAGGACCAGGCTACCAGGATCAGGCTATCAGGCTATCAGGATCAGGTTATCAGGCTATCAGGTTATCAGGATCAGGTTATCCCGATACAGACATTCAGATACAGACATTGTCTTTTTTTCTTTCCATTATTGTTTTATGTAGGATGCTATGTACTGTACATGCCTTCACCCCCACATAGCATAGCTCATATTATAGTTTAATGTAGGATGCTACATTTCTGGACAATTGTAAATAGGCCTAGAAAAAAAAAAATCCTCTTCAATTCGGCCATTTTGCTTTCTTGTGAAAGATGCTGTTCAGCCACATAGCCTAGCTCAGCCAGTTAAGTTATTTATATGGGCCTTCGCCCCCACATAGCCTAGCTCAGCCAGTTAAGTTATTTTATATGGGCCTTCGCCTCCACATAGCCTAGCTCAGCCAGTTAAGTTATTTTATATGGGCCTTCGCCCCCACATAGCCTAGCTCAGACAGTTATTTTATATGGGCCTTCACCGCCACATAGCCTAGCTCAGACAGTTAAGTTATTTATATGGGCCTTCACCCCCACATAGCCTAGCTCAGACAGTTATTTTATATTGAGCCTTCTCTCTGAAGAAAGAGACTCCAATTAAGCCCTCTTGTTGTTTGAAAAGTAAAATTAAAATGAAGATTATTGTTGAAATGAATTACTCGACTGGTGTAGGTTTTCTCCATCTGTTGCATAACAAGTTATCTATATTTTCAGCACCAGGTGCTGTTCACCTCCTATTGATTGTGCTGCAGTTTCCGCTTTATGTTTCAGCACCTAATGGTCCTCTACCTGCTTTATTAGTCTCCTGCATTCTCTCCTCATGAAGGAAGTTAACATGTAACTTGTGCATTATTTTGGGAGGTAAAATTGTAGATACACTACACCACAATTTCAAATACGATAGGAACTCTTTCCATTTGTCCTATTGAAACACACAGAAAAGTATAGTGTTTAGCCTAAAGCAGCATCTGATTTTACAGTAGACTATAGATGTAGGCTACTGTATAGTCACATGGCTCAGTGTTAAAATGTTAGAGCAGCATCTGATTTTACAGTAGACTATAGATGTAGGCTACTGTATAGTCACATGGCTCAGTGTTAATATGTTAAAGCAGCATCTGATTTTACAGTAGACTATAGATGTAGGCTACTGTAGAGTCACATGGCTCAGTGTTAAAATGTTAAAGCAGCATCTGATTTTACAGTAGACTATAGATGTAGGCTACTGTAGAGTCACATGGCCCAGTGTTAATATGTTAAAGCAGCATCTGATTTTACAGTAGACTATAGATGTAGGCTACTGTAGAGTCACATGGCTCAGTGTTAATATGTTAAAGCAGCATCTGATTTTACAGTAGACTATAGATGTAGGCTACTGTATAGTCACATGGCTCAGTGTTAATATGTTAGAGCAGCATCTGATTTTACAGTAGACTATAGATGTAGGCTACTGTATAGTCACATGGCTCAGTGTTAATATGTTAGAGCAGCATCTGATTTTACAGTAGACTATAGATGTAGGCTACTGTATAGTCACATGGCTCAGTGTTAATATGTTAGAGCAGCATCTGATTTTACAGTAGACTATAGATGTAGGCTACTGTAGAGTCACATGGCTCAGTGTTAATATGTTAGAGCAGCATCTGATTTTACAGTAGACTATAGATGTAGGCTACTGTATAGTCACATGGCTCAGTGTTAATATGTTAGAGCAGCATCTGATTTTACAGTAGACTATAGATGTAGGCTACTGTAGAGTCACATGGCTCAGTGTTAATATGTTAGAGCAGTATCTGATTTTACAGTAGACTATAGATGTAGGCTACTGTAGAGTCACATGGCTCAGTGTTAATATGTTAGAGCAGCATCTGATTTTACAGTAGACTATAGATGTAGGCTACTGTAGAGTCACATGGCTCAGTGTTAATATGTTAGAGCAGCATCTGATTTTACAGTAGACTATAGATGTAGGCTACTGTATAGTCACATGGCTCAGTGTTAATATGTTAAAGCAGCATCTGATTTTACAGTAGACTATAGATGTAGGCTACTGTAGAGTCACATGGCTCAGTGTTAATATGTTAGAGCAGCATCTGATTTTACAGTAGACTATAGATGTAGGCTACTGTATAGTCACATGGCTCAGTGTTAATATGTTAGAGCAGCATCTGATTTTACAGTAGACTATAGATGTAGGCTACTGTATAGTCACATGGCTCAGTGTTAATATGTTAGAGCAGCATCTGATTTTACAGTAGACTATAGATGTAGGCTACTGTAGAGTCACATGGCTCAGTGTTAATATTTTACAGTAGACTATAGATGTAGGCTACTGTATAGTCACATGGCTCAGTGTTAAAATGTTAAAGCAGCATATGATTTTACAGTAGACTATAGATGTAGGCTACTGTAGAGTCACATGGCTCAGTGTTAATATGTTAGAGCAGCATCTGATTTTACAGTAGACTATAGATGTAGGCTACTGTAGAGTCACATGGCTCAGTGTTAATATGTTAGAGCAGCATATGATTTTACAGTAGACTATAGATGTAGGCTACTGTAGAGTCACATGGCTCAGTGTTAATATGTTAGAGCAGCATCTGATTTTACAGTAGACTATAGATGTAGGCTACTGTAGAGTCACATGGCTCAGTGTTAATATGTTAGAGCAGCATCTGATTTTACAGTAGACTATAGATGTAGGCTACTGTATAGTCACATGGCTCAGTGTTAATATGTTAAAGCAGCATCTGATTTTACAGTAGACTATAGATGTAGGCTACTGTAGAGTCACATGGCTCAGTGTTAATATGTTAGAGCAGCATCTGATTTTACAGTAGACTATAGATGTAGGCTACTGTAGAGTCACATGGCTCAGTGTTAATATGTTAGAGCAGCATCTGATTTTACAGTAGACTATAGATGTAGGCTACTGTAGAGTCACATGGCTCAGTGTTAATATGTTAGAGCAGCATCTGATTTTACAGTAGACTATAGATGTAGGCTACTGTAGAGTCACATGGCTCAGTGTTAATATGTTAGAGCAGCATCTGATTTTACAGTAGACTATAGATGTAGGCTACTGTAGAGTCACATGGCTCAGTGTTAATATGTTAGAGCAGCATCTGATTTTACAGTAGACTATAGATGTAGGCTACTGTAGAGTCACATGGCTCAGTGTTAATATTTTACAGTAGACTATAGATGTAGGCTACTGTAGAGTCACATGGCTCAGTGTTAATATGTTAAAGCAGCATCTGATTTTACAGTAGACTATAGATGTAGGCTACTGTATAGTCACATGGCTCAGTGTTAATATTTTACAGTAGACTATAGATGTAGACTACTGTAGAGTCACATGGCTCAGTGTTAATATGTTAGAGCAGCATCTGATTTTACAGTAGAATATAGATGTAGGCTACAGTATAGTCACATGGCTCAGTGTTAATATTTTACAGTAGACTATAGATGTAGGCTACTGTAGAGTCACATGGCTCAGTGTTAATATGTTAGAGCAGCATCTGATTTTACAGTAGACTATAGATGTAGGCTACTGTAGAGTCACATGGCTCAGTGTTAATATGTTAAAGCAGCATCTGATTTTACAGTAGACTATAGATGTAGGCTACTGTATAGTCACATGGCTCAGTGTTAATATGTTAGAGCAGCATCTGATTTTACAGTAGACTATAGATGTAGGCTACTGTATAGTCACATGGCTCAGTGTTAATATGTTAGAGCAGCATCTGATTTTACAGTAGACTATAGATGTAGGCTACTGTAGAGTCACATGGCTCAGTGTTAATATGTTAGAGCAGCATCTGATTTTACAGTAGACTATAGATGTAGGCTACTGTAGAGTCACATGGCTCAGTGTTAATATGTTAGAGCAGCATCTGATTTTACAGTAGACTATAGATGTAGGCTACTGTAGAGTCACATGGCTCAGTGTTAATATGTTAGAGCAGCATCTGATTTTACAGTAGACTATAGATGTAGGCTACTGTAGAGTCACATGGCTCAGTGTTAATATGTTAGAGCAGCATCTGATTTTACAGTAGACTATAGATGTAGGCTACTGTAGAGTCACATGGCTCAGTGTTAATATGTTAGAGCAGCATCTGATTTTACAGTAGACTATAGATGTAGGCTACTGTATAGTCACATGGCTCAGTGTTAAAATGTTAAAGCAGCATCTGATTTTACAGTAGACTATAGATGTAGGCTACTGTATAGTCACATGGCTCAGTGTTAATATGTTAGAGCAGCATCTGATTTTACAGTAGACTATAGATGTAGGCTACTGTAGAGTCACATGGCTCAGTGTTAATATGTTAAAGCAGCATCTGATTTTACAGTAGACTATAGATGTAGGCTACTGTAGAGTCACATGGCTCAGTGTTAATATGTTAAAGCAGCATCTGATTTTACAGTAGACTATAGATGTAGGCTACTGTATAGTCACATGGCTCAGTGTTAATATGTTAAAGCAGCATCTGATTTTACAGTAGACTATAGATGTAGGCTACTGTATAGTCACATGGCTCAGTGTTAATATGTTAGAGCAGCACAACTTATATCCTCTTAGTGAATGTCTCTTAATAAGAAAGAATCATCAACATGGATGAGAATACTGTATTTTGAAATGCAAATACTATTGAGTCTGTAGACAAATTGAAATAGTGATACCGACGTATCACTACAAAAACAGAGGGGCAGGCAAGCGACAGGTCAAGGGAAGGCAGAGGTCAGTAATCCAGAGCAGAGTCTGAAAGGTACAGAACGGCAGGCAGGCTCAGGGCAGGCAGAATGGTCAAAACCGTGAAAACAGGAACTAGAGAATGACAGGAGCACGGGGAAAACCACTGGTAGTCTTGACGAAACAAAACGAACTGGCAACAGACAAACAGAGAACACAGGTATAAATACACTGGGGATAATGGGTGACACCTGGAGGGGGGTGGAAGCAATCACCAAGACAGGTGAAACAGATCAGGATGTGACACCTGGAGGGGGGTGGAGGCAATCACCAAGACAGGTGAAACAGATCAGGATGTGACACTTGTCTCCTCAGGTTCTAGTCCTTCAATAAAACGGAATGCTACTACGACCGTGGCCTTTTGGACTTCTTGGCGGATGACAATACCTTGACCATCTATTGATAACAGATAATCAATACCTTGACCATCTATTGATAACAGATTAAACAGACAGAAAATATGTTAAAGGTAATCCAATCTATACAAAAAAACATTCAAAAATGACAGAAGCTGCTATGCAATTACTCTGATTACCATCCAACAACAGATCATTAGCAACAGAAACCAAGTTCAGAAACAGATACGAATAAACATTATTATTGTGTTTGCCCTCCCAGAATGATCATAGAACTGATATGAGTTGACTTGTTCCTATTGATGAATATACACAGTATTTACTGTATATATATAGAGTGGGGAGAACAAGTATTTGATACACTGCCGATTTTGCAGGTTTTCCTACTTACAAAGCATGTAGAGGTCTGTCATTCACAACGTATGATTTTTAAGTAATTAATTTGCATTTTATTGCATGACATAAGTATTTGATACTTCAGAAAAGCATCCACTGCTACCACGACTGTTCTATTGTCCTGTAAAGAGATGTCTAATATACCTGGATACAACTTTCTAGTTGTTGTACCCCAGGAAGAGTAGCTGCTGGTTTTAGTGTCAACTTGAATTAGAGTGTGGCTGTGGAAGACTGGTCCCTTGATGATGTCTGCAAGTGTCTGAGTACCAATGATCTCCATGATTCCATCCCATCATTCCAAGGTTCACAATCTTTCTGAAGAATGACAACTCTATTCAATTGTCCACTTTGCAACGAGCAAACTTTCTCTGTGTCCAGACGACTCACACATATTGTCCTCTATCACCAGCATGAACCACATGTTCTAATTACCTGTGGAGTTAATGGGTGTGGGAAAACAAATAGATGTTTCAGCTCCTATCGGTCACACATCTACCAAAACCACAGAGAGCTTTTAAGAGACAACTTAGATGAGAATTGTCCTCATGATGAATTTGAGACTGGGACTGATCCCATTGAAGATGACATGAGCGATGTAGAGAGTCTGTCAGAGGCTGAATATGTTCAAGCCACAGAGATCAACACTGAGCAGCTGATTGAAGGTCTCAAAAACAATATCTGTCTTTTTATTTAGTAAATCAGGAAAGAACACTGCATCCCAGCTACGGAACAGAATAACATTGTTGAGGACCTCAGAACCATTGTTGATGCATTATGACACTACAGTGATCCCCTCAGGTTTCATCTGACAAATAAACTAATAAATGTGGTTGAACAGGACCATCTCAGGGACTTGCTGAACAACTCTGCAGTATTTGAGGAATGCATTAGATGCATAATCTCTGAGTGGATGCTGGAGCATTACTGTGTGAAAGAGTTGGACGTGGTCAGGACAATTGAAGTACCACTGAGCAACAAAGAAGGTTATAAAACAAGGTCATTTCAATACAGCTACATTTCCCCCAGGCTACATGAATATAAAGAGACATGAGACAAAACAATCATAATGAATCAGATTACATGGCCCCCAGGCTACATGAATATAAAGAGACATGAGACAAAACAATCATAATGAATCAGATTACATGGCCCCCAGGCTACATGAATATAAAGAGACATGAGACAAAACAATCATAATGAATCAGATTACATGGAGATGGGGACCTGATCCTAGATCATAATGAATCAGATTACATGGAGAGGGGGACCTGATCCTAGATCATAATGAATCAGATTACATGGAGATGGGGACCTGATCCTAGATCATAATGAATCAGATTACATGGAGAGGGGGACCTGATCCTAGATCATAATGAATCAGATTACATGGAGAGGGAACCTCATTTTAGATCATAATGAATCAGAATACATGGAGATGGTGACCTGATCCTAGATCATAATGAATCAGATTACATGGAGAGGGGGGACCTGATCCTAGATCATAATGAATCAGATTACAAGGAGAGGGGAGACCTGATCCTAGATCAGAATGAATCAGATTATATGGACGGGGGTGGATCTGATCCTAGATCAGAATGAATCAGATTATATGGAGAGGGGGACCTGATCCTAGATTATAATGAATCAGATTACATGGAGAGGGGGGACCTGATCCTAGATCATAATGAATCAGATTACATGGAGAGGGGGGACCTGATCCTAGATCATAATGAATCAGATTACATGGAGAGGGGGGACCTGATCCTAGGTCAGCACTCCTCCTCTAGGACACTGCTTGTATGAAACCAAACACATAGTTGTAAAGTCTAGTTACAGCAGGTGTTTACTGCCATCTAGTGGAAGATACCAATAAAACACTTTGTTTTCAGGGTGGGGAGACGGCTGAGCTGAAACAGAAAGTAAAGTTGTTCTTTTGTTCAGGATCCATTTTGAGACGACAGAGCAGAAAACACTATATGGAGAGAACTGACAAATAAAGTAAGTATTTCTGAACAATAATTTATTCTAAAGGACAGAGTAAGAGAATGAATATCTGGAATGAGATATTACTAGTTAGTAGAACTGCTACTTGAGCTGAGTTGCTGACAGACAGCAGTTTTCAAAGTGGAAACTAATCAGTAGGCCGACATGTTATCAGTAAAACGTCTGGTAAAGATGGTCGAGGAGCTTTTCAATGATATGGTTTTATGTTTATCTCAGGGTTTCTCAATCCTTTAGTTCTTACCAGCACTTACACACCTGATTCAACTAATCATCAAATATTTTAAGTTTAATATTTGAGGCATACAAATTAACATTCTCAAATTAAAACCTTTTGGTTTGTAGGCCTGTTTATAAATATTAAAGTCCGACAGTAACTCACATTTTGGAGGAAAAAAACACTTCTAAACTTGGTTTCGAGTAAATTATATGTTTATCAATTAATAATGTAAGAGAGATGTCTTGAAGAAACGCGTCTGGGTTTAGAACTCTGTGTCTCAGTGCGCTGCGACAGTGGGATGTTCGTTTTGCATGGCCCGGTGCTACAGCTGAGTGGACATTTATTTTAAGGACCAATGGAATGGTCTAAAATGCGCAAACTCTGCTCACCCGGGGAGCCGGGCAACGCAAAACAAATTCCCCCAGTGACCGTTACTTTATTTCCTGATCTGAAATGTAAAGTAACTTTGTAGCCGACGCAGTTCCAGAATGTCTGTTGAAACTGTGTCTCATATGGAACGTTAGAACAGCGGTGGAAACAGAACTCAGTTCTCAAACTGGAGTAAAAGGAAAGATTCCTTCATAGAACATGACTCAAGTAAAAGGGAAAGTCACACAGTAAAAGACTACTTCAGTAAAAGTCTTAAAGTATTTGGTTTCAAATATAATTAAGTATAAAAAGTAAAAGTAAAGTAGTGATAATTTAAAAATATTTTTATTAAACAAACCAGACAGCACAATTTTCTTGTTATTTTAATTTATGGATAGCCAGGGTCACACTCCAACACTCAGACATCATTTAAAAACCAAGCATTTGTGTTTAGTGAGTCCTCCAGATCAGAGGCAGTAGGGATGACCAGGGGTGTTCTCTGTTTAGTCACTAACAACCCACTACTATACATTATAACCTAGTCTACTTTACATAATATAACATCTACATATCACTAACAACCCTCTACTATACATTATAACCTAGTCTACTTTACATAATATAACATCTACATATCACTAACAACCCACTACTATACATTATAACCTAGTCTACTTTACATAATATAACATCTACATATCACTAACAACCCTCTATTATACATTATAACCTAGTCTACTTTACATAATATAACATCTACATATCACTAACAACCCACTATTATACATTATAACCTAGTCTACTTTACATAATATAACATCTACATATCACTAACAACCCACTATTATACATTATAACCTAGTCTACTTTACATAATATAACATCTACATATCACTAACAACCCACTACTATACATTATAACCTAGTCTACTTTACATAATATAACATCTACATATCACTAACAACCACTACTATACATTATAACCTAGTCTACTTTACATAATATAACATCTACATATCACTAACAACCCACTACTATACATTATAACCTAGTCTACTTTACATAATATAACATATCACTAACAACCCACTACTATACATTATAACCTAGTCTACTTTACATAATATAACATCTACATATCACTAACAACCCACTACTATACATTATAACCTAGTCTACTTTACATAATATAACATCTACATATCACTAACAACCCACTACTATACATTATAACCTAGTCTACTTTACATAATATAACATCTACATATCACTAACAACCCACTACTATACATTATAACCTAGTCTACTTTACATAATATAACATCTGCATATCACTAACAACCCACTACTATACATTATAACCTAGTCTACTTTACATAATACAACATCTACATATCACTAACAACCCACTACATTATAACCTAGTCTACTTTACATAATATAACATCTGCATATCACTAACAACCCACTACTATACATTATAACCTAGTCTACTTTACATAATATAACATCTGCATATCACTAACAACCCTCTACTATACATTATAACCTAGTCTACTTTACATAATACAACATCTACATATCAGTAACAACCCACTATTATACATTATAACCTAGTCTACTTTACATTATTTAAAATATCTTGCGTGTGGCGGAAAAAAAATTCTGAATGGACCACAGATTTCCCCCTCAGATCAATCATGCTCCTTTCAGCCCTTCTGTCTACATTCTCAGATACGTTTAGAAAAGAACAGATTAAAAGACAATAAATATCCTGTTAGTGAATACAAATAATGGTGAGACATGGCCTTGTGTTGCTGTACTGTCTAGAACTACCTTAACAAACAGTGACTTAATATTATTATTATTATTGTTGCTGTACTGTCTATAACTACCTTAACAAACAGTGACTTATTATTATTATTATTATTGTTGCTGTACTGTCTATAACTACCTTAACAAACAGTGACTTATTATTATTATTATTATTATTGTTGCTGTACTGTCTAGAACTACCTTAACAAACAGTGACTTATTATTATTATTATTATTATTATTATTATTATTGTTGCTGTACTGTCTATAACTACCTTAACAAACAGTGACTTATTATTATTATTGACAGTTACCATGGAGATGAAATGTCACAACTACATGTTCATGTGATGCATTAAATCATCTGACTGTTTCTAGGTCTGTTAGTAAATGTTTTATTTCTAAGAAATAATGAATGAATGAGAAAAATTGAAATTCAATAATTAGTTGTCACTGTGTTAACCACAACCAACATGTTGGATCTCTGTTTAGTTGTCACTGTTTTAACCACAACCAACATGCTGGATCTCTGTTTAGTTGTCACTGTGTTAACCACAACCAACATGCTGGATCTCTGTTTAGTTTTCACTGTGTTAACCACAACCAACATGCTGGATCTCTGTTTAGTTGTCACTGTGTTAACCACAACCAACATGTTGGATCTCTGTTTAGGGGTCACTGTGTTAACCACAACCAACATGTTGGATCTCTGTTTAGTTGTCACTGTGTTAACCACAACCAACATGTTGGATCTCTGTTTAGTTGTCACTGTGTTAACCACAACCAACATGCTGGATCTCTGTTTAGTTGTCACTGTGTTAACCACAACCAACATGCTGGATCTCTGTTTAGTTGTCACTGTGTTAACCACAACCAACATGTTGGATCTCTGTTTAGGGGACAGTGCTCTAAAATGAGTCTCTCTGGGGAGAGAGAGGAGGGGGGCCCTGCCTCTAAAATGCATCTCTCTGGGGGACACGACACCAAAACTAAGAGGTAAGATTATAATTTTATGAAGCATTTATAAAGTTTATTTCCTAAATAAATATCTATCTTAAGATGAATGCACTTACAATCCGGGGTCTGTGGAGGTACTGCAGGGGTTCTCAATCCGGGGTCTGTGGAGGTACTGCAGGGGTTCTCAATCCGGGGTCTGAGGAGGTACTGCAGGGGTTCTCAATCCGGGGTCTGTGGAGGTACTGCAGGGGTTCTCAATCCGGGGTCTGTGGAGGTACTGCAGGGGTTCTCAATCCGGGGTCTGTGGAGGTACTGCAGGGGTTCTCAATCCGGGGTCTGTGGAGGTACTGCAGGGGTTCTCAATCCGAGGTCTGTGGAGGTACTGCAGGGGTTCTCAATCCGGGGTCTGTGGAGGTACTGCAGGGGTTCTCAATCCGGGGTCTGTGGAGGTACTGCAGGGGTTCTCAATCCGGGGTCTGTGGAGGTACTGCAGAGGTTCTCAATCCAGGGTCTGTGGAGGTACTGCAGGGGTTCTCATCCGGGGTCTGTGGAGGTACTGCAGGGGTTCCACGGCACCCTGACTGTACTCGTTGCAATGTTAGAATTTTGATAGAATTTTCACATGACACGACCACTTTGCCAACTCTTAATTATTGCCTAATATAATGGAATGCATATTGTTTTAACCAATTCTGATCGTTGTTACAAGCAGAATTTTGACAATATTACCGTTATATCAACACACTCTTCACACCCGTTTAACAACTCTAAATATCTTTGGCATAGTAGCATCAAGTCCCTTGCCAATAATGTTGCCTACAACGTTGCAACAATGTTCATTTTCATCGAACACATATTACACCCTAGATGCCTTCAATTGCCCAATTTATAGCCACGCCCAATTTAGGATTATTATTTAACAATGTGATGTTGCGCTCCAAAGGGACAACTTGAAATAACATGATGTAGATAATTAAATAATCAAAAGAAAAACATGTTTATTATACACTCTTAGAAAAGAAGGTTCCTTATAGAACCAAAAAGGCTTCTATCACTTCCTTAATATATGGAACCACTAAAAGTTATATATATTTTTGGGTTCAGTGAAGAAGAACCTCTAGAGTTCTGATCAACGAAAGGTGAATGTTTTGAGGATGTGAACCCAGCAGCCCTCCAGTGGTCAGATCAATTCTGCCAGTTTTTTTCAGCGCCCAGCCAGGGATTCGAACCAGCCACCTTTCAGCCACAGATCCAACTCCTTATCCGCTGGGCGAAAACCTGAGTTAATCTTCAGAAATAAGCATTAGTTAATCTGCCAAAATGAAGACAAAATGCTATGCAGTTATACATGGTATCACTTGTTATACATAATTATTATACATAAATCATTGCCAAAAGCACAAGACATACTGTTGCATGTAGGTCTATATTATTTATGGATTGATCATATAGAAATATAAAACATTATTTTAACTAATACAAAGCAATTACATGTGGCTCAGGAACCACTGACTCACTGCATTATTCTATAGTATTATCAAGACACCTGCTGTTAACTCTTAACTACTTAGGACAGCTCACGAGGTGTCCTGAATATCTGCCGACTAGGTGGGACTAGAGACTTCATGTATAGCTTTAATTTATACCCATAAGTGTAAAATGTCTTTATTCTCAGCACTTATACGACCAATTTTCTTATACAACCAATCTCAAAATATTGTTATAAAAAAACTTAGAATGTTTGTTTAACATAATAATAAAAAATGAATATTACTAATGTAACCCACTGTAAAGACTGGGTTTAGTTGATTGTGTTGCACTGCTCATGTCCGCGTTCTGGAACTGTCCGCGTCCCCGTACAGAACTGTCCGCGTCCACGTACGATGTGGCGCCAAGCATATTGTCCGGTTACGCGCAGAGTTGGCTGAGGTGATCTTGGGGAATAACGACCGAGTTCACTACAGTGTTGAGACACCGAAGTTCAGTGTTCAATTTGCTTTTCTTCTTTACGGTCAGGGACAGTATGAGTGTAGCCAGATCCTTTTCACTCTCTATCCTTGTTTCATTCTGTGGTTCACCGGATTCATCATTTTCATCGAGACGAGGTACAGAACGACCAGCTAGCTAGGCAAGCTAGTCGGTACAGCTCGGTAAGCTAGCTAGCTACTATACCAGCAGCATCCTAGTTAACTTAACTAACAATACATCATTCTCTCGTTGACGGATGCTGGCTACCTCTGTCCAGTTCTCCTCTCTTCACTAGATGGACGGTAACTTTAGTGTTTAACCCCTCTGTGTCCAAGGACCAATCTTTTGAATATTATTTTCAGGGCGCCTCAATAGCAGGTATTGAACCCCGAGTAAATAATCACTAGTCAGAGCCTCAACCTCAGTATACATTCATTATAAAAAACATCTTAATATCTGATATTGCGAGTAAACAACCTCGGAATAGAAAAGACAAGAGTGCGTCTTCCAGCCCACCAATAAATTACATAATTCAACCCTCCCGGTTAGTAAATTTACCTCAACATGCCCCCGGAGAAGGCAGAGTAACGACACCAGCCTTTTTTGCGGGGCTGACTACAACGCTCGCGTGGCTAAATGAATTTCGTTATTAAAAATGACACACTGCTCGCACGTGCCAATGAGCGTCTAGAAGTCAGTTCTATTTGTGAAGCAGATCGCGCTGCTTCTCGTGCCATCTCCTCAGTGGTTTATAGAAGCAGGTACCCATGTGCCATCTCCTCATTGGTTTATAGCAGCAGGTACCCACGTGCCATCTCCTCATTGGTTTATAGAAGCAGGTACCCATGTGCCATCTCCTCATTGGTTTATAGCAGCAGGTACCCACGTGCCATCTCCTCATTGGTTTATAGAAGCAGGTACCCATGTGCCATCTCATTGGTTTATAGAAGCAGGTACCCATGTGCCATCTCCTCATTGGTTTATAGAAGCAGGTACCCACGTGTCATCTCCTCATTGGTTTATAGAAGCAGGTACCCACGTGCCATCTCCTCATTGGTTTATAGAAGCAGGTACCAACGTGCCATCTCCTCATTGGTTTATAGAAGCAGGTACCCATGTGCCATCTCCTCATTGTTTTATAGAAGCAGGTACCCACGTGCCATCTCCTCATTGGTTTATAGAGCAGGTACCCACGTGCCATCTCCTCAGTGGTTTATAGAAGCAGGTACCCACGTGCCATCTCCTCATTGGTTTATAGAAGCAGGTACCCCCATGCCATCTCCTCATTGGTTTATAGAAGCAGGTACCCACTTACCATCTCCTCATTGGTTTATAGAAGCAGGTACCCACGTGCCATCTCCTCATTGGTTTATAGGAGCAGGTACCCACGTGGCATCTCCTCAGTGGTTTATAGAAGCAGGTACCCACGTGCCATCTCCTCATTGGTTTATAGAAGCAGGTACCCACGTGTCATCTCCTCATTGGTTTATAGAAGCAGGTACCCACGTGCCATCTCCTCAGTGGTTTATAGAAGCAGGTACCCACGTGTCATCTCCTCATTGGTTTATAGAAGCAGGTACCCACGTGCCATCTCCTCAGTGGTTTATAGAAGCAGGTACCCACGTGCCATCTCCTCATTGGTTTTTAGAAGCAGGTACCCACGTGCCATCTCCTCATTGGTTTATAGGAGCAGGTACCCACGTGCCATCTCCTCATTGGTTTATAGGAGCAGGTACCCACGTGCCATCTCCTCATTGGTTTATAGAAGCAGGTACCCCCATGCCATCTCCTCATTGGTTTATAGAAGCAGGTACCCACTTACCATCTCCTCATTGGTTTATAGAAGCAGATACCCATGTGCCATCTCCTCATTGGTTTATAGAAGCAGGTACCCACGTGCCATCTCCTCATTTAGCAAAAAACATAAACATAACTTCTTTAAAGAATAAAAGCAAATTTACGAACATTTCTGAAAATGGATATATAGCTTTTAGGAATGAAAGTCTTCTTCTGTTTCCCCATCTGAGCTCAGAGTAGATGAGAGATGTAATGTTTGTCTCTGTTGTGTTGAAGCCCAATCAAGCAGGAGAGACCAGCCTCCCCTGTTCCCAGCTGTGTGTCCATGAAGAGTGACCGGTCTATGGATGATCCTCTAAACTTTAGAGAGGGAGACTTTTCTACTGAACAAAGGTAAGAAGAACTCATGGGTCATGGTCAGTGAGTTAAACAACACTGTCTCTAGTCATTTCTCCTCTCCCAATTTCCCATTTATTTTTGTTGTTTTCATAATCCATAGGCTAATCCTTTTGTCCATTTTCATAGTCCTAAAACAATATTAAACAAACACAACATTTAATCCTGTGTGTGTGTGTGTGTGTGTGTGTGTGTGTGTATGTGTGTGTGTGTGTGTGTGTGTGTGTGTGTGTGTGTGTGTGTGTGTGTGTGTGTGTGTGTGTGTGTGTGTGTGTGTGTGTGTGTGTACTCCCTGGATGAAGAGATGTAATCTCTAGTCACTTTTACACCTACCTACATGTACTGTACATATTACCTCAACTACCTGGTACCCCTGCACATTGACTCAGTACTGGTACTCCTTATAGTCTCATTATTACCTCAACTACCTGGTACCCCTGCACATTGACTCAGTACTGGTACTCCTTATAGCCTCATTATTACCTCAACTACCTGGTACCCCTGCACATTGACTCAGTACTGGTACTCCTTATAGTCTCATTATTACCTCAACTACCTGGTACCCTGCACATTGACTCAGTACTGGTACTCCTTATAGTCTCATTATTACCTCAACTACCTGGTACCCCTACACATTGACTCAGTACTGGTACTCCTTATAGTCTCATTATTACCTCAACTACCTGGTACCCCTGCACATTGACTCAGTACTGGTTCTCCTTATAGTCTCATTATTACCTCAACTACCTGGTACCCCTGCACATTGACTCAGTACTGGTACTCCTTATAGTCTCATTATTACCTCAACTACCTGGTACCCTGCACATTGACTCAGTACTGGTACTCCTTATAGTCTCATTATTACCTCAACTACCTGGTACCCCTGCACATTGACTCAGTACTGGTACTCCTTATAGTCTCATTATTACCTCAACTACCTGGTACCCCTCCACATTGACTCAGTACTGGTACCCCTCCACATTGACTCGGTACTGGTACCCCTCCACATTGACTCAGTACTGGTACCCCTCCACATTGACTCAGTACTGGTACTCCTTATAGTCTCATTATTACCTCAACTACCTGGTACCCCTGCACATTGACTCAGTACTGGTACTCCTTATAGTCTCATTATTACCTAAACTACCTGGTACCCCTGCACATTGACTCAGTACTGGTTCTCCTTATAGCCTCATTATTACGGTCGGTCACATTTGAGAGTGAGGCAAATATATAGCATTTTGCGGGGAAAAAACATGATTATTTGTCTCTCTGAAATGAAAACATCAAGTGATTTTTAAACAAATACATGTCTGTCATTGAACAACCCCATGCCATGTTTAGATAGTGGAAAAACACACCAACCTCTTTCAGAAATGTTTTATACAATAAAAGCTAATTTACCAACATTTCTGAAAAGTGATATAAAGCGTTTTGTAATGAAACTCTTCTTATGTTTCCCCATTTGAGCTCAGAGTAGATGAGAGATGTAATGTTTGTCTCTGTTGTGTTGAAGCCCAATCAAGCAGGAGAGACCAGCCTCCCCTGTACCCAGCTGTGTGTCCATGAAGAGTGACCGGTCTATGGATGATCCTCTAAACTTTAGAGAGGGAGACTTTTCTACTGAACAAAGGTAAGAAGAACTCATGGGTCATGGTCAGTGAGTTAAACAACACTGTCTCTAGTCATTTCTCCTCTCCCATTTTCCCATTTATTTTTGTTGTTTTCATAATCCATAGGCTAATCCTTTTGTCCATTTTCATAGTCCTAAAACAATATTAAACAAACACAACATTCCATCCTGTGTGTGTGTGTGTGTGTGTGTGTGTGTGTGTGTGTGTGTGTGTGTGTGTGTGTGTGTGTGTGTGTGTGTGTGTGTGTGTGTGTGTGTGTGTGTGTGTGTACTCCCTGGATGAAGAGATGTAATCTCTAGTCACTTTTACACCTACCTACATGTACTGTACATATTACCTCAACTACCTGGTACCCCTGCACATTGACTCAGTACTGGTACGCCTTATAGCCTCATTATTACCTCAACTACCTGGTACCCCTGCACATTGACTCAGTACTGGTACGCCTTATAGTCTCATTATTACCTCAACTACCTGGTACCCCTGCACATTGACTCAGTACTGGTACTCCTTATAGTCTCATTATTACCTCAACTACCTGGTACCATGCACATTGACTCAGTACTGGTACGCCTTATAGTCTCATTATTACCTCAACTACCTGGTACCCTGCACATTGACTCAGTACTGGTACTCCTTATAGTCTCATTATTACCTCAACTACCTGGTACCCCTGCACATTGACTCAGTACTGGTACTCCTTATAGTCTCATTATTACCTCAACTACCTGGTACCCTGCACATTGACTCAGTACTGGTACTCCTTATAGTCTCATTATTACCTCAACTACCTGGTACCCCTGCACATTGACTCAGTACTGGTACTCCTTATAGTCTCATTATTACCTCAACTACCTGGTACCCCTGCACATTGACTCAGTACTGGTACCCCTCCACATTGACTGAGTACTGGTACCCCTCCACATTGACTCAGTACTGGTACCCCTGCACATTGACTCAGTACTGGTACTCCTTATAGTCTCATTATTACCTCAACTACCTGGTACCCCTGCACATTGACTCAGTACTGGTACTCCTTATAGTCTCATTATTACCTAAACTACCTGGTACCCCTGCACATTGACTCAGTACTGGTTCTCCTTATAGCCTCATTATTACGGTCGGTCACATTTGAGAGTGAGGCAAATATATAGCATTTTGCGGGGAAAAAACATGATTATTTGTCTCTCTGAAATTAAAACATCAAGTGATTTTTAAACAAATACATGTCTGTCATTGAACAACCCCATGCCATGATTAGATAGTGGAAAAACACACCAACCTCTTTCAGAAATGTTTTATACAATAAAAGCTAATTTACCAACATTTCTGAAAAGTGATATATAGCATTTTGTAATGAAACTCTTCTTATGTTTCCCCATCTGAGCTCAGAGTAGATGAGAGATGTAATGTTTGTCTCTGTTGTGTTGAAGCCCAATCAAGCAGGAGAGACCAGCCTCCCCTGTTCCCAGCTGTGTGTCCATGAAGAGTGACCGGTCTATGGATGATCCTCTAAACTTTAGAGAGGGAGACTTTTCTACTGAACAAAGGTAAGAAGAACTCATGGGTCATGGTCAGTGAGTTAAACAACACTGTCTCTAGTCATTTCTCCTCTCCCATTTTCCCATTTATTTTTGTTGTTTTCATAATCCATAGGCTAATCCTTTTGTCCATTTTCATAGTCCTAAAACAATATTAAACAAACACAACATTCCATCCTGTGTGTGTGTGTGTGTGTGTGTGTGTGTGTGTGTGTGTGTGTGTGTGTGTGTGTGTGTGTGTGTGTGTGTGTGTGTGTGTGTGTGTGTGTGTGTGTACTCCCTGGATGAAGAGATGTAATCTCTAGTCACTTTTACACCTACCTACATGTACTGTACATATTACCTCAACTACCTGGTACCCCTGCACATTGACTCAGTACTGGTACGCCTTATAGCCTCATTATTACCTCAACTACCTGGTACCCCTGCACATTGACTCAGTACTGGTACGCCTTATAGTCTCATTATTACCTCAACTACCTGGTACCCCTGCACATTGACTCAGTACTGGTACTCCTTATAGTCTCATTATTACCTCAACTACCTGGTACCATGCACATTGACTCAGTACTGGTACGCCTTATAGTCTCATTATTACCTCAACTACCTGGTACCCTGCACATTGACTCAGTACTGGTACTCCTTATAGTCTCATTATTACCTCAACTACCTGGTACCCTGCACATTGACTCAGTACTGGTACTCCTTATAGTTTCATTATTACCTCAACTACCTGGTACCCTGCACATTGACTCAGTACTGGTACTCCTTATAGTCTCATTATTACCTCAACTACCTGGTACCCTGCACATTGACTCAGTACTGGTACTCCTTATAGTCTCATTATTACCTCAACTACCTGGTACCCCTACACATTGACTCAGTACTGGTACTCCTTATAGTCTCATTATTACCTCAACTACCTGGTACCCTGCACATTGACTCAGTACTGGTACTCCTTATAGTCTCATTATTACCTCAACTACCTGGTACCCCTGCACATTGACTCAGTACTGGTACCCCTGCACATTGACTCAGTACTGGTACTCCTTATAGTCTCATTATCACCTCAACTACCTGGTACCCTGCACATTGACTCAGTACCATTACTCCTTATAGCCTCATATTACCTCAACTACCTGGTACCCTGCACATTGACTCAGTACTGGTACTCCTTATAGCCTCATATTACCTCAACTACCTGGTACCCTGCACATTGACTCAGTACTGGTACTCCTTATAGTCTCATTATCACCTCAACTACCTGGTACCCCTGCACATTGACTCAGTACTGGTACTCCTTATAGTCTCATTATTACCTCAACTACCTGGTACCCCTGCACATTGACTCAGTACTGGTACTCCTTATAGCCTCATATTACCTCAACTACCTGGTACCCTGCACATTGACTCAGTACTGGTACTCCTTATAGTCTCTGGTCCTGAGATATGAATGACGCAGTTACAGAGGCTACAACAGAACATGCTAACCTCTCACCATTACCAATAACAGAGGCTACAACAAAACATGCTAACCTCTCACCATTACCAATAACAGAGGCTACAACAAAACATGCTAACCTCTCACCATTACCAATAACCTGTCTAGGACTGGGGTGCCGCTAGCGGCACAACCCCCCCACCCCCACTGAAAAGGCAGAGCCGCGAAATTCATTTTTTTTTATTATTTTTTTTATATTTAACTTTCACACATTAAAGTCCAATACAGCTAATGAAAGACACAGATCTTGTGAATCCAGCCAACATGTACGATTTTTAAAATGTTTTACAGGGAAGACACAATATGTAAAGATGTAAATCTATTAGCTAAAAACACATTAGCATAATCCACCATCTTTACTTTGTCCACCAACAACAGTAGCTATCACCAATTCGGCTAAACTAAGATATTGATAGCCCCTAACCAAGAAAAAAACTCATCAGATGACAGTCTGATAACATATTTATGGTATAGGATAGGTTTTGTTAGAAAAATGTGCATATTTCAGGTAGATGGCATAGTTTACAATTGCACCCACCGTCACAAATGGACTAGAATAATTACAATGAGCAACGTGTTTACCTAACTACTAATCATCAAACATTTCGTAAAAATACACAGCATACACTAATCGAAAGACACAGATCCTGTGAATACAGACAATATTTCAGATTTTCTAAGTGTCTTACAGCGAAAACACAATAAATCGTTATATTAGCATAGCACATGTGCAAACATTACCCCAGCATTGATTCTAGCCAAAGAGAGCGATAACGTAAACATCGCCAAAATATATTAATTTTTTCACTAACCTTCTCAGAATTCTTCAGATGACACTCCTGTAACATCACATTACAACATACATATACAGTTTGTTCGAAAATGTGCATATTTAGCCACCAAAATCATGGTTAGACAATGAGAAAAGTAGCCCAGCTGGTCAGAAAATGTTTGTGCGCCATATTAGACAGTGATCTAGTCGTATACATAAATACTCATAAACGTGACTAAAAAATATAGGGTGGACAGCGATTGATAGACAATTTAATTCTTAATACAATCGCGGAATTACATTTTTTAAATTATCCTTACTTTTCAATACAGTTTGCGCCAAGCGAAGCTAAGTCAAAAAAAATGGCGTCCTAAGCCACTAACATTTTTCGACAGAAACACGATTTATCATAATAAATTGTTCCTACTTTGAGCTGTTCTTCCATCAGAATCTTGGGCAAAGAATCCTTTCTTGGGTCTAATCGTCTTTTGGTCGAAAGCTGTCCTCTTGCCATGTGGAAATGCCAACTGCGTTCGGCATGAATTGGAAGCGTGCCCAGAGATTCACAGTGTCTCAGAAATAAATGTCCCAAAATCGCACTAAACGGATATAAATTGCTATAAAACGCTTTAAATTAACAACCTTATGATGTTTTTAACTCCTATAACGAGTAAAAATATGACCGTAGAAATATAACTGGCTACACTAATGCTTGGAAAAACAGTAGGTCGGTATCCTCCGCGCACATGACGCACCAAGAAAAGAGTTCCTACCTACAGGGTTTTTTCATTTATAGTGCCTGTGATTGCGCAATCGACACAATTCAAATCGTCATCACGTAAAGGCATCCAGGGGAAGACGTAAGCAGTGTCCGTATACTCATAGGAATAACAGTGGCCTTAAAACTGACTCCAGAACAGGGGCCAAAATTTCTGAAATCTGACTCCATGTCAGGGAAATTGCTGTAGAATGAGTTCTGTTCCACTTAGAGACAAAATTTCAACGCCTATAGAAACTATAGACTGTTTTCTATCCAATACGATCAAGAATTTTGTAGGAAGCCGTTTCAAAAATTACACGATTTCCATAAATAGTGACAACAGCACCCCCTAGCCTTAACAGGATAACAGAGGCTACAACAAAACATGCTAACCTCTCACCATTACGAATAACAGAGGCTACAACAAAACATGCTAACCTCTCACCATTACCAATAACAGAGGCTACAACAAAACATGCTAACCTCTCACCATTACCAATAACAGAGACTACAACAAAACATGTTAACCTCTCACCATTACCAATAACAGAGGCTACAACAAAACATGCTAACCTCTCACCATTACCAATAACAGAGGCTACAACAAAACATGCTAACCTCTCACCATTACCAATAACATAGGCTACAACAAAACATGCTAACCTCTCACCATTACCAATAACAGAGACTACAACAAAACATTCTAACCTCTCACCATTACCAATAACAGAGACTACAACAAAACATGCTAACCTCTCACCATTACCAATAACAGAGGATACAACAAAACATGCTAACCTCTCACCATTACCAATAACAGAGGCTACAACAAAACATGCTAACCTCTCACCATAACCAATAACAGAGACTACAACAAAACATGCTAACCTCTCACCATTACCAATAACAGAGGGGGTATGATCTTTGTGCCTCTGTAACTTTCTCATTCATCATCATTCTCGATTCATTCCTGATTATTCATAATCATGGTAGCATCCACATGAATGTAGAAGTGTTCAGAAACATCTTCTATTCTTACTGACAATACAAGTGAAGTGACTCCAAAATGACAGGACATTATTCACCATTCAGTTTCTATCAGGAAAAACATCCAAAACACAACCAAGACAAACTGCAAATGAATTCAACAAGTTAGTAGAATCACAAGCTTGATGTAATCACTGCAGGCATGGAATATGGGACCAAACACTAAACTTATATCCAATTTAATACAATATAAGTGAATTTGTCCAAATAATTATGACTTGTTCAAATGGGATAACTATATACACAAAGTTCTTTCATTTCTAAACGGTTAAACAGATATAATATCAATACCATCAAATAAAAGGTGACATTCTGTTCTGTCACCTAATATGTATGTAGGGTTTATGGCTTTGGTTTATGTTCATATTCATGTTGGACTTCTCAGGCTAGTTAAGACAAACATTCTGACCACCACTTGGACAAAGGTGTGTGTGTGTGTGTGTGTTCAGGTGTATCCCTCAATGACTGTCTGTTCTTCTGCTTACCGCTACAGTGTGGAACATGGTGGAGAGAACAGAATGAAACCTGGGCTTAGAAAATGTGAGTGTTGACTGCTGTGAAGAATATGACTAAGAATAAGTCTTAATTCAAGTTAAGTCAAAGACCACCATCATTACTGACTTGGTCATATTAAATATCAGCTGTAGTTCTACAGAAGCAGAAATCAGGGACACCAACGTTTACAAAGTGTTGCTTTGAGAGTGTGTGTGTGTGTGTGTGTGTGTGTGTGTGTGTGTGTGTGTGTGTGTGTGTGTGTGTGTGTGTGTGTGTGTGTGTGTGTGTGTGTGTGTGTGTGTGTGTGTGTGTGTGTGTGTGTGTGTAATTAATGTGAATAAGTGTGTTTTATATTACCATACAGTATAACATATGATCATTCAACAAGTCTCAAGTTACCTTAACTTCTCCTTTTGATACCTAGAAAGATCTACATTAAATGAATTAGTGAAAAGTGAGTTAACATTCTAATGTGAATGATGATGATTTCTAATATTGTGTCTGGTTTCATCCATCAGATGCCTGTGATCTCACACTGGACCCAAACACAGTATTCAGATACTGCTTTCTGTCTGAGGGTAACAAAAAGGTGACACATATGGGAACGTGCCAGCCGTATCCTGATCACCCAGAGAGATTTATGGAATGTGGACAGGTGCTGTGTAGAGAGAGTCTGACTGGGCGCTGTTACTGGGAGGTAGAGTGGAGTGGGAGAGGAGAGGAAGTGTGGAGTGGGAGAAGGGTTGATATAGGAGTGACATATAAAGGAATCAGCAGGAGAGAAGGGGGTGATGACTGTTGGCTTGGATTCAATGACAAGTCCTGGAGTCTGCGCTGCTCTGACAACAGTTACTCTGCCTGGCACAATAATAATCAGACTGCCATAGACGTCCCCTCCTCCAGCTCCCACAGAGTAGGAGTGTATCTGGACTGGCCAGCCGGCACTCTGTCCTTCTATAGAGCCTCCTCTGACACACTGACCCACCTGTACACATTCACCTCCACATTCACTGAGCCCCTCTATCCAGGGTTTCATCTTTGGGGTTCTGGCGCCTCAGCGTCCCTTTGTCAGGTGAATCTGAGTAACAATGACCTGAAGCATTCAGGAGTGAAGCTGCTCTCTGCTGGACTGGGGAATCTCCACTGTAAACTGGAGACTCTGAGGTCAGTATTCCTGTAGTTGGTCAACAAGTGATAACTGTTCACCAGATCCACATGTGTTTACCAGACACACATAGTCCACACCATATGTGTTTGGACAGTTTTACATTTGGTGCTATGCTCCAGCATTTTGGATTTGAGAAATCATGTTTCATATCAGGCAACAGTACAGAATGTCACCTTTTATTTGAGGGTATTTTCATTCATATATATTTTACTGTTTAGATATGAAAGCACTTTATGTATGTAGTTCTCCCATTTGAAGAAGTCTAAATTATTTGGACAAATTCACTTATATTGTTTTAAAGTATTCATAAATGTAGTATTTGGTCCCATATTCCATGCCTGCAGTGATTACATCAAGCTTGTGATTCTACTAACTTGTTGAATTCATTTGCAGTTTGTCTTGGTTGTGTTTTGGATGTTTTTCCTAATAGAAACTGAATGGTGAATAATGTCCTGTCATTTTGGAGTCACTTCACTTGTATTGTCAGTAAGAATAGAAGATGTTTCTGAACACTTCTACATTCATGTGGATGCTACCATGATTATGACTCAGTACTGGTTCTCCTTATAGTCTCATTATTACCTCAACTACCTGGTACCCTGCACATTGACTCAGTACTGGTACTCCTTATAGTCTCATTATTACCTCAACTACCTGGTACCTCTGCACATTGACTCAGTACTGGTACTCCTTATAGTCTCATTATTACCTCAACTACCTGGTACCCTGCACATTGACTCAGTACTGGTACTCCTTATAGTCTCATTATTACCTCAACTACCTGGTACCTCTGCACATTGACTCAGTACTGGTTCTCCTTATAGTCTCATTATTACCTCAACTACCTGGTACCCTGCACATTGACTCAGTACTGGTACTCCTTATAGTCTCATTATTACCTCAACTACCTGGTACCCTGCACATTGACTCAGTACTGGTACTCCTTATAGTCTCATTATTACCTCAACTACCTGGTACCCCTGCACATTGACTCAGTACTGGTACTCCTTATAGTCTCATGATTACCTCAACTACCTGGTATCCCTGCACATTGACTCAGTACTGGTTCTCCTTATAGTCTCATTATTACCTCAACTACCTGGTACCCTGCACATTGACTCAGTACTGGTACTCCTTATAGTCTCATTATTACCTCAACTACCTGGTACCCTGCACATTGACTCAGTACTGGTACTCCTTATAGTCTCATTATTACCTCAACTACCTGGTACCCCTGCACATTGACTCAGTACTGGTTCTCCTTATAGTCTCATTATTACCTCAACTACCTGGTACCCTGCACATTGACTCAGTACTGGTACTCCTTATAGTCTCATTATTACCTCAACTACCTGGTACCCTGCACATTGACTCAGTACTGGTTCTCCATATAGTCTCATTATTACCTCAACTACCTGGTACCCCTGCACATTGACTCAGTACTGGTTCTCCTTATAGTCTCATTATTACCTCAACTACCTGGTACCCCTGCACATTGACTCAGTACTGGTACTCCTTATAGTCTCAATATTACCTCAACTACCTGGTACCCTGCACATTAACTCAGTACTGGTTCTCCTTATAGTCTCATTATTACCTCAACTACCTGGTACCCCTGCACATTGACTCAGTACTGGTACTCCTTATAGTCTCTCGCCCTGAGACATGAATGACGCAGTTACAGAGGCTACAACAAAACATGCTAACCTCTCACCATTACCAATAACAGAGGCTACAACAAAACATGCTAACCTCTCACCATTACCAATAACAGAGACTACAACAAAACATGCTAACCTCTCACCATTACCAATAACAGAGACTACAACAAAACATGCTAACCTCTCACCATTACCAATAACAGAGACTACAACAAAACATGCTAACCTCTCACCATTACCAATAACAGAGGCTACAACAAAACATGCTAACTTCTCACCATTACCAATAACAGAGACTACAACAAAACATGCTAACCTCTCACCATTACCAATAACAGAGGCTACAACAAAACATGCTAACCTCTCACCATTACCAATAACAGAGGCTACAACAAAACATGCTAACCTCTCACCATTACCAATAACAGAGGCTACAACAAAACATGCTAACCTCTCACCATTACCAATAACAGAGGCTACAACAAAACATACTAACCTCTCACCATTACCAATAACAGAGACTACAACAAAACATGCTAACCTCTCACCATTACCAATAACAGAGGCTACAACAAAACATGCTAACCTCTCACCATTACCAATAACAGAGGCTACAACAAAACATGCTAACCTCTCACCATTACCAATAACAGAGGCTACAACAAAACATGCTAACCTCTCACCATTACAAATAACAGAGACTACAACAAAACATACTAACCTCTCACCATTACCAATAACAGAGGCTACAACAAAACATGCTAACCTCTCACCATTACCAATAACAGAGGCTACAACAAAACATGTTAACCTCTCACCATTACCAATAACAGAGGCTACAACAAAACATGCTAACCTCTCACCATTACCAATAACAGAGGCTACAACAAAACATGCTAACCTCTCACCATTACCAATAACAGGGGCTACAACAAAACATGCTAACCTCTCACCATTACCAATAACAGAGGCTACAACAAAACATGCTAACCTCTCACCATTACCAATAACAGAGGCTACAACAAAACATGCTAACCTCTCACCATTACCAATAACAGAGGCTACAACAAAACATGCTAACCTCTCACCATTACAAATAACAGAGGCTACAACAAAACATGCTAACCTCTCACCATTACCAATAACAGAGGCGACAACAAAACATGCTAACCTCTCACCATTACTAATAACAGAGGATACAACAAAACATGCTAACCTCTCACCATTAACAATAACAGATACTACAACAAAACATGCTAACCTCTCACCATTACCAACAACAGAGGCTACAACAAAACATGTTAACCTCTAACCATTACCAATAACAGAGGCTACAACAAAACATGCTAACCTCTCACCATTACCAATAACAGAGGCTACAACAAAACATACTAACCTCTCACCATTACCAATAACAGAGGCTACAACAAAACATGCTAACCTCTCACCATTACCAATAACAGAGGCTACAACAAAACATGCTAACCTCTCACCATTACCAATAACAGAGGCGACAACAAAACATGCTAACCTCTCACCATTACTAATAACAGAGGATACAACAAAACATGCTAATCTCTCACCATTACCAATAACAGAGGCTACAACAAAACATGCTAACCTCTCACCATTACCAATAACAGAGGCTACAACAAAACATGCTAACCTCTCACCATTACCAATAACAGAGGATACAACAAAACATACTAACCTCTCACCATTACCAATAACAGAGGCGACAACAAAACATGCTAACCTCTCACCATTACCAATAACAGAGGCTTCAACAAAACATGCTAACCTCTCACCATTACCAATAACAGAGGCTACAACAAAACATGCTAACCTCTCACCATTACCAATAACAGAGGCTACAACAAGACATGCTAACCTCTCACCATTACCAATAACAGAGGCTACAACAAAACATGCTAACCTTTTACATTTTTACTAACGACATGCCACTTTGAGTAAGGCCAGTGTGTCTATGTATGTAGATGACTCAACACGTCAGCGACTGAAATGACTGCAACACTTAACCTCTCATAATGTCTGGAACAGAGTGAATGAAATGGAACACATGGAAACCACGTGTTTGATACCATTCCACTTATTCCCCTCCAGCCATTACAAGCCTCTCCTCCACAATTAACAAAGAGCTGCAGTTAGTTTCAGAGTGGGTGGCAAGGAATAAGTTAGCCCTAAATATTTATAAAACTAAAAACATTGTATTTGGGACAAATCACTCACTAAAACTTAAACCTCAAATAAATAATGTAATAAATCATGTGGAAATTTAGCAAGTTGAGATGACTAAACTGCTTGAAGTAACCCTGGATTGTAAACTGTCATGATCAAAACATATTGATACAATAGTAGCTAAGATGGGGAGAAGTCTGTCCATAACAAAGCACTGCTCTGCCTTCTTAACAACACTATCAACAAGGCAGGTCCTACAGGCCCTAGTTTCTACCTTCTGAACACCACTATCAACAAGGCAGGTCCTACAGGCCCTAGTTTCTACCTTCTTAACAACACTATCAACAAGGCAGGTCCTACAGGCCCTAGTTTCTACCTTCTTAACAACACTATCAACAAGGCAGGTCCTACAGGCCCTAGTTTCTACCTTCTTAACAACACTATCAACAAGGCAGGTCCTACAAGCCCTAGTTTCTACCTTCTTAACAACACTATCAACAAGGCAGGTCCTACAGGCCCTAGTTTCTACCTTCTTAACAACACTATCAACAAGGCAGGTCCTACAGGCCCTAGTTTCTACCTTCTTAACAACACTATCAACAAGGCAGGTCCTACAGGCCCTAGTTTCTACCTTCTTAACAACACTATCAACAAGGCAGGTCCTACAGGCCCTAGTTTCTACCTTCTTAACAACACTATCAACAAGGCAGGTCCTACAAGCCCTAGTTTCTACCTTCTTAACAACACTATCAACAAGGCAGGTCCTACAGGCCCTAGTTTCTACCTTCTTAACAACACTATCAACAAGGCAGGTCCTACAGGCCCTAGTTTCTACCTTCTTAACAACACTATCAACAAGGCAGGTCCTACAAGCCCTAGTTTCTACCTTCTTAACAACACTATCAACAAGGCAGGTCCTACAGGCCCTAGTTTCTACCTTCTTAACAACACTATCAACAAGGCAGGTCCTACAGGCCCTAGTTTCTACCTTCTTAACAACACTATCAACAAGGCAGGTCCTACAGGCTCTAGTTTCTACCTTCTTAACAACACTATCAACAAGGCAGGTCCTACAGGCTCTAGTTTCTACCTTCTTAACAACACTATCAACAAGGCAGGTCCTACAGGCCCTAGTTTCTAATATCTTAACAGCACTATCATCAAGGCAGGTCCTACAGGCCCTAGTTTCTACCTTCTTAACAGCACCATCAACAAGGCAGGTCCTACAGGCCCCAGTTTTATCGCATCTTGACTACTGTTCAGTCGTGTGGTCAGGTGCCACAAAAAAGGATTCAGGAAAGTTGCAATTGGCTCAAAACAGGGCAGCACGGTTGGCCCTTGGATGGACACAGAGAGCTAATATTGATAATATGCATGTCAATCTCTCCTGGCTGAAAGTGGAGGAGAGATTGACTTCATCACTGCCAGTATTTGTAAAATGTGCTGACATTCTGAATGGACCAGAGCTGCCTTTTTAAACAACTAGCTCACAGCTCGGACACCAATGTATACCCCACAAGACATGCCACAAGAGGTCTCTTCACAGTCCCCAAGTCCAGAACAGACTATGGGAGGCACACAGTACTACATAGAGCCATGACTACATGGAACTCTATTCCACAGTACTACATAGAGCCATGACTACATGGAACTCTATTCCACAGTACTACATAGAGCCATGACTACATGGAACTCTATTCCACAGTACTACATAGAGTCATGACTACATGGAACTCTATTCCACAGTACTACATAGAGCCATGACTACATGGAACTCTATTCCACAGTACTACATAGAGCCATGACTACATGGAACTCTATTCCACAGTACTAAATAGAGCCATGACTACATGGAACTCTATTCCACAGTACTACATAGAGCCATGACTACATGGAACTCTATTCCACATCAAGTAACTGAAAATTAGATTTAAAAAACAGATAAAAAACACCTTATGGAACAGAGGGGCCTGTAAAGAGATACACACATTGGCACCCACACACACACACACACACACACACACACACACACACACACACACACACACACACACGATAAACATGGATTTAGTACTGTAGATATGTGGTAGGGGCCTGAGGGCACACAGTGTGTTGTGAAATCTGTGAATGTATTGTAATGTTTTAAAAGTCTATGAACTGCCTTAATTTTGCTGGACCCCAGAAAGAGTAGCTGCTGCTTTGGCAGGAACTAATGGGGATCTATAATAAATACAATACAATACAAATACTTGTTGACCAACTACAGGAATACTGACCTCAGAGTCACCAGTTTACAGTGGGGATTCCCCAGTCCAGCAGAGAGCAGCTTCACTCCTGAATCCTTCAGGTCATTGTTACTCAGGTCCAGCTCTCTCAGGTTTGAGGGGTTTGACCTCAGAGCTGAGACCAGAGAAGCACAGCCTTCCTCTGTGACTAGACAGCCTGACAGCCTGCAAAGAGTCAAATCATATTAAAATCACACTGCTATTCTTTGCTGGTGAAAATAGTGGCAGTATATTTTTTAAACCTATTTAGATACATCAGTGTCCTGAAACCTGCCAAATCTATTCATAAATGGATGTTTCATTATTTGAAATGACAAATTATCAAAGTATTGCATGTAGAGAGAAAAATGTGTATTACAAATATTTGAGTAGACTGACCAGACCAGTTTAAAAAGCAGTATCAGTCAAAAGACAGACAGTGAGGTATCAGATTTAGATTGTATTGAGTAAACAGTCCACACCATATCTATAATGACAGTGAGGTATCAGATTTAGATTGTATTGAGTATACAGTCCACACCATATCTATTTTGACAGTGAAGCTAACATTTTAAATGTGGCTCTATACTCCAACATTTTGGATTTCAGATCAAATGTTTTATATGAGGTGATATTGACACATTTGCAGTTTGTTTTGGGTTGTGTTTTGCCCAATAGAAACTCAATGGTGGATGATGACTGGAGTAATTTTCTTTCTAAGTGAGTAGATACCATGTTTCTAAACACTACTAAATTAATCCTGATGATGCCTTGATTAATACAAATCATGAATGAATCATGAATAATAATGAGTGAGAAAGTTACATAGGCTACAACAAAACATGCTAACCTCTCCATTACCAATAACAGAGGATACAACAAAACATGCTAACCTCTCACCATTACCAATAACAGAGGCTACAACAAAACATGCTAACCTCTCACCATTACCAATAACAGAGGCTACAACAAAACATGCTAACCATTCCTTTCTGAAAAGCACCAAGGTGGCTTAGCAGTTCAGACGTATTTTTCCGTGTTGTCGTGTCGTGTCCTGTATATATATATATTTACACCTTTTCTTCACATATCTTTTATTTATTTTATTATCCAAGAACTCAACTACAAAAGCTTTCCTGCAAAAGCTTTCCTGCAACCCGCTTCACCAATTACAATAAGTACTATTTACCTCAATCTGAAAATCCATCGTGGAAGATAGCCAGGGGCTAATTCAGAAGCTAGCCTGAAAGCTAATCCAGAAGCTACTCCGATAGCTAGCCAGAAGCTAATCTGTAGCTGCCCCGAAATTAGCCGGTTTGCTGGCTAGCGTTGGTGTTTCAGCTGCCCACGTTTTTGCGGTCATCAGCTATTCCTCTAGCTCGATAATCTACCGGCACTTTTGTGCAACGCGACTCGGACCGGAGCATTCCGGGACTTTTTTTCTCTCAGTTTCCCCGGATTCCAACCGCAGCCTCTGGACACGTGCACCTTGATTTCGCAGCTAGCTAGCTGCATACCGTGTGACTATTGGCTTACGTCGACCCCGGAGCTAACTCAAATCATGCTGGAGCTAGCCAGCTGAGGAGTTCCATCACCATCCGGACCCGCTTCTTTGTTGCTGCTGCAGATACGGAACCCCACCGGGCCTTCACGACTGACTGCCGACGTTATCTGCCCGAGGGATTTATCCAACCGGCACCTCCGTCCCGGCGTTACCTGAACGCTCATCTGAGGCCCGCTAATCGTTAGCTGTCTTATCGGCTGCTATCTGAACAAAACCCCACTACACGGAACCTACCGACGGAAACGCACGAGGTATCTACAAACAGACCTCCATCCTATGCTGCTACCGATAGCCATATACCCGGCCAGCTGTCTGGATCGCCACGACCCCAACCAACCTCTACTCACTGGACCCTTATTTATCACTCGATTAAGCTTGCCTCTCCTTAATGTAAATATGCCTTGTCCATTGCTGTTCTGGTTAGTGTTTATTGGCTTATTTCACTGTAGAGATTCTAGCCCTGCTCTCTATACCATATCCAACCCTGCAGTTCCACCACCCACATATGCGATGACATCACCTGGTTTCAATGATGTTTCTAGAGACAAGATCTCTCTCATCATCACTCAATACCTAGGTTTACCTCCACTGTATTCACATCCTACCATACCTTTGTCTGTACATTATTCCTTTAAACTATTTTATCGCCCCCAGAAACTTCCTTTTACTCTCTGCTCTGGTAGCTCTAGGCGACCAATTCTCATAGCTTTTAGCCGTACCATTATCCTACTTCTCCTCTGTTCCTCTGGTGATGTAGAGGTGAATCCAGGCCCTGCAGTACCTGGCTCCACTCCTATTCCCCAGGCGCTCTCTTTTGATGACTTCTGTAACCGTAATAGCCTTGGCTTCATGCATGTTAACATTAGGAGCCTCCTCCCTAAGTTTGTTCTGTTCACTGCTTTAGCACACTCTACCAACCCGGATGTTTTAGCCGTGTCTGAATCCTGGCTTAGAAAGACCACCAAAAATTCAGACATTTTTATCCCCAATTACAATATTTTCAGACAAGATAGAACGGCCAAAGGGGGCGGTGTTGCAATCTACTGCAAAGACTGCCTGCAGAGTTCTGTTATACTATCCAGGTCTGTTCCCAAACAATTTGAACTTCTACTTTTAAAAATCCACCTCTCTAAAAACAAGTCTCTCACCGTTGCCGCCTGCTATAGACCACCCTCTGCCCCCAGCTGTGCTCTGGACACTATATGTGAACTGATTGCCCCCCATCTATCTTCAGAGCTCGTGCTGCTAGGTGACCTAAATTTGAACATGCTCAACACCCCAGCCACCCTACAATCTAAGCTTGATGCCCTCAATCTCACACAAATTATTAATGAACCTACCAGGTACCACCCTAATTCCGTAAACACGGGTACCCTCATAGATATCATCCTAACAAACTTGCCCTCCAAATACACCTCTGCTGTTTTTAACCAAGATCTCAGCGATCACTGCCTCATTGCCTGCATCCGTAATGGGTCAGCGGTCAAACGACCTCCACTCATCACTGTCAAACGCTCCCTGAAACACTTCAGCGAGCAGGCCTTCCTAATTGACCTGGCCGGGGTATCCTGGAAGGATATTGATCTCATCCCGTCAGTAGAGGATGCCTGGTCATTTTTTAAAAATGCCTTCCTCACCATCTTGAATAAGCATGCCCCATTCAAGAAATTTAGAACCAGGAACAGATATAGCCCTTGGTTCTCTCCTGACCTGACTGCCCTTAACCAACAGAAAAACATCCTATGGCGTTCTGCATTAGCATCGAACAGCCCCCGTGATATGCAACTTTTCAGGGAAGCCAGAAACCAATATACACAGGCAGTTAGAACAGCCAAGGCTAGCTTTTTCAAGCAGAAATTTGCTTCCTGCAACACAAATTCAAAAAAGTTCTGGGACACCGTAAAGTCCATGGAGAATAAGAACACCTCCTCCCAGCTTCCAACCGCCCTGAAGATAGGAAACACTGTCACCACCGACAAATCCACTATAATTGAGAATTTCAATAAGCATTTTTCTACGGCTGGCCATGCTTTCCACCTGGCTACCCCTACCCGGGACAACAGCACTGCCCTCCCCTCTGCTACTCGCCCAAGCCTTCCCCATTTCTCTTTCTCCCAAATACAGTCAGCTGATGTTCTTAATGAGCTGCAAAATCTGGACCCTTACAAATCAGCCGGGCTAGATAATCTGGACCCTTTCTTTCTAAAACTATCTGCTGAAATTGTTGCCACCCCTATTACTAGCCTCTTCAACCTCTCTTTCGTGTCGTCTGAGATACCCAAAGATTGGAAAGCAGCTGCGGTTATCCCCCTCTTCAAAGGGGGGGACACCCTTGACCCTAACTGCTACAGACCTATATCTATCCTACCCTGCCTTTCTAAGGTCTTCGAAAGCCAAGTCAACAAACAGATTACCGACCATTTCGAATCACACCACACCTTCTCCGCTATGCAATCTGGTTTCAGAGCTGGTCATGGGTGCACCTCAGCCACGCTCAAGGTCATAAACGATATCGTAACCGCCATCGATAGGAAACAATACTGTGCAGCCGTATTCATTGACCTGGCCAAGGCTTTTGACTCTGTCAATCACCACATCCTCATTGGCAGACTCGACAGCCTTGGTTTCTCTAATGATTGCCTCGCCTGGTTCACCAACTACTTCTCTGATAGAGTTCAGTGTGTCAAATCGGAGGGTCTGTTGTCCGGGCCTCTGGCAGTCTCTATGGGGGTGCCACAGGGTTCAATTCTTGGACCGACTCTCTTCTCTGTTTACATCAATGATGTCGCTCTTGCTGCTGGTGATTCTCTGATCCACCTCTACGCAGACGACACTATTCTGTATACTTCTGGCCCTTCTTTTGACACTGTGTTAACAACCCTCCAGGCGAGCTTCAATGCCATACAACTCTCCTTCCGTGGCCTCCAACTGCTCTTAAATACAAGTAAAACCAAATGCATGCTCTTCAACCGATCGCTGCCTGCTCCGGCCCGCCTGTCCAACATCACTACTTTGGACGGCTCTGACTTAGAATATGTGGACAACTACAAATACCTAGGTGTCTGGTTAGACTGTAAACTCTCCTTCCAGACCCACATCAAACATCTCCAATCCAAAGTCAAATCTAGAATTGGCTTCCTATTCCGCAACAAAGCATCCTTTACTCATGCTGCCAAACATACCCTTGTAAAACTGACCATCCTACCAATCCTCGACTTCGGTGATGTCATTTACAAAATAGCCTCCAAAACCCTACTCAATAAATTGGATGCAGTCTATCACAGTGCCATCCGTTTTGTCACCAAAGCCCCATATACTACCCACCACTGCGACCTGTACACTCTCGTTGGCTGGCCCTCGCTTCATACTCGTCGCCAAACCCATTGGTTCCAGGTCATCTACAAGACCCTGCTAGGTAAAGTCCCCCCTTATCTCAGCTCGCTGGTCACCATAGCAGCACCTACCCGTAGCACGCGCTCCAGCAGGTATATCTCTCTAGTCACCCCCAAAACCAATTCTTCCTTTGGACGCCTCTCCTTCCAGTTCTCTGCTGCCAATGACTGGAACGAACTACAAAAATCTCTGAAACTGGAAACACCTATCTCCCTCACTAGCTTTAAGCACCAGCTGTCAGAGCAGCTCATAGATTACTGCACCTGTACATAACCCATCTACAATTTAGCCCAAACAACTACCTCTTTACCTACTGTATTTATTTATTAATTTATTTTGCTCCTTTGCACCCCATTATTTCTGTCTCTACTTTGCACTTTCTTCCAATGCAAACCAACCATTCCAGTGTTTTTTTTAGTTTTTATTTTACTTGCTGTGTTGTACTCACTTCGCCTCCATGGCCTTTTTATATTTTTATTTATTTATACATATATCTGTTTGCCTTCACCCCCCTTATCTCACCTCACTTGCTCACATTGTATATACTGTAGACTTATTTTTTTCACTGTATTATTGACTATATGTTTGTTTTTACTCCATGTGTAACTATGTGTTGTTGTATGTGTCGAACTGCTTTGCTTTATCTTGGCCAGGTCGCAATTGTAAATGAGAACGTGTTCTCAATTTGCCTACCTGGTTAAATAAAGGTTAAATAAATAAATAAATAAAAAACCTCTCACCATTACCAATAACAGAGGCTACAACAAAACATGCTAACCTCTCACCATTACCGATAACAGAGGCTACAACAAAACATGCTAACCTCTCACCATTACCAATAACAGAGACTACAACAAAACATGCTAACCTCTCACCATTACCAATAACAGAGGCTACAACAAAACATGTTAACCTCTCACCATTACCAATAACAGAGGCTACAACAAAACATGTTAACCTCTCACCATTACCAATAACAGAGGCTACAACAAAACATGCTAACCTCTCACCATTACCAATAACAGAGGCTACAACAAAACATGCTAACCTCTCACCATTACCAATATCAGAGGCGACAACAAAACATGCTGACCTCTCACCATTACCAATACCAGGGGAGATTAGCATTTATACTGATATTTGTTCCTCTATAACTTTGTTATTCATCATTATTCACTATTCATATCTAAACGGTAAAATATATGTATGAATTCCCTCAAATAGAAGGTAACATTCTGTACTGTCGCCTAATATGAAACATTCTATCTCAAATCCAAAATGCTGGAGCATAGCACCAAATGTAAAACTGTAAGCTTCACTGTCCAAACACATATGGTGTGGACTATGTGTGTCTGGTAAACACATGTGGATCTGGTGAACAGTTATCACTTGTTGACCAACTACAGGAATACTGACCTCAGAGTCTCCAGTTTACAGCGGGGATTCCCCAGTCCAGCAGAGAGCAGTTTCACTCCTGAATCCTTCAGGTCATTGTTACTCAGATCCAGCTCTCTCAGGTGTGAGGGGTTTGACTCCAGAGCTGAGACCAGAGAAGCACAGCTTTCCTCTGTGACTCCACAGCCTGACAGCCTGACAAAGAGATCATCATGACTTCACAAACACACTGTTAATTTAACACCAGTAGTGTAGAAGGACAATGGCAGATGCATTTGGTTTTTTCTCCCAAACAACATATAGATTCATCTTCCGTCTCCTAGAATTGTATGGTCAAAATGTTATACTAATGTGAACATCAATGCATTTCTTCAATATGTTTTTCAATATAATATTATACACATATTATTATACATATTTTTCTCTAAACTGAATATTTCTTCCTGATGATTAGTTCTTATATGTCATTTTATTTACTCACAGAACAGCTCTGGAGGCTTTGACCACTGGCAGCAGCCTCAGAAGACCTTCCTCTGATCTGGAGTATTTCTTCAGGTCAAACACATCCAGCTCCTTTTCTGAAGTCAGCAACACAAAGACCAGAGCTGACCACTGTGCAGGTGACAGGTTGGGCTTTGAGAGACTTCCTGATCTCAGGTAGCTTTGGATCTCCTCCACTAGAGAATGGTCATTCAGTTCATTCAGACAGTGGAACAGATTGATGCTCCTCTCTGGAGCGAGATTCTCCCTGATCTTCTCCTTGATGTACTTGACTGTTTCTTCATGGCTCTGTGAGCTGCTTCTCGTCTTTGTCAGTAGACCTCGTAAGTGCTTCTGATTGGACTCCAGTGAGAGGCCCAGAAGGAAGCGGAGGAAAAGGTCCAGGTTTCCCGTCTCACTTTGTAAGGCTTTATCCACAGCACTCTTGTAGAAAGTAACTTTACGCCTTTGTTTGATCCTCACAGAAAAGTTCCTGGACGTTGATTGCAGTTTGTCCATTCGATTCTCATTGTTGTTGATGAATGAGAGGAACACATATACAGCAGCCAGAAACTCCTGAATGCTCAGATGAACAAAGCAGTACACCTTGTCCTGGTACAGCACACATTCCTCTTTAAAGAGCTGTGTGCACAATCCTGAGTACACTGAGGCTTCATTGACACCAATGCCAGCCTCTTTCAAGTCTTTTTCATAGAAAATCAGATTGCCATTCACAAGCTGTTGAAAAGCCAGTTTTCCCAGTGACATAATGCTCTCTTTATTCCAGTGTGGACCTGTCTCTTCTTTCCCAAGATACTTTTCATTCTTCTGTTTGGTATGAAATACCACAAGGTGTGTGTACATCTCAGTCAGAGTCTTGGGCATCTCTTCTCTCTTATGTTTCAGCATGTGTTCAAGGACTGTTGCAGAAATCCAACAGAAGACTGGAATGTGGCACATGATGTGGAGGCTCCTTGATTTCTTTATGTGTGAGATGATTCTGCTGGCCAGGTCCTCATCACTGAATCTCTTCCTGAAGTACTCCTCCTTCTGTGGGTCATTGAACCCTCGTACCTCTGTCACCTGGTCAACACACACTGAAGGGATTGTATTGGCTGCTGCAGGTCGGGTAGTTATCCAGAGGAGAGCAGAGGGAAGCAGATTTCCCTTGATGAGATTTGTCAGCAGAACATCCACTGAGGTTGACTCTGTGACGCCACAACAGATCTTGTTCTTCTGGAAGTCTAGGGGCAGTCGGCACTCATCCAGACCATCAAAGATGAACAGAACTTTGTACTTGTCGTAGTTGGAGATTCCTGATTGTTTGGTTTCCATTGAGAAGTGATTGAGAAGATCAATCAAAGTGTGTTCATCCCCTTTCATCAAATTCAGCTCCCGGAAAGGAAATGAAAATACAAATTGGACATCCTGATTTGCTTTTCCTTCAGCCCAGTCCAGAATGAACTTCTGCACAGAGACTGTTTTTCCAATGCCAGCGACTCCCTTTGTCAGCACAGTTCTGATACGTTTGTCTTGTCCAGTTAAGGGTTTGAAGATGTCGTTACATTTGACTGCAGTCTCTGGTCTTGCTTGTTTCCTGGTTGTTGTCTCAATCTGTCTCAGCTCATGTTCATTATTGACCTCTCCTGTTCCACCCTCTGTGATGTAGAGCTCTGTGTAGATCTTATTGAGAAGTGTTGGGTTTCCTTGTTTAGCGATCCCCTCAAATACACATTGAAACTTCTTCTTTAGATTAGATTTGAGTTCACGTTGGCAAATCACAGCAAGCTCATCTGAATGAAGAAATAACACAGAGGATATTAATATTACGTCTGTTTTAATGCCTACAGTATTGTAGGAATGTGATAAAGTTTTAAATTATAATAATTTATTCTCTTAATAACTGACTGTATAAATGTGTAAATGTTTTCATAATGCATTACAGACTGGTGTGACTGATTATATTATTATTGATGGTATTATTAATGTTGTCTCTCTCTCTAAATGAATCACCACAACACATCCCTGCTGCTACTTGATGAGGTCACTAGGTGTTGTGTTAAGGCTGCTACAATATCATTGAGTTACACAGCTACTTTAGCTGGACTTTAGCTACAGCTTTTAAATGTTATAAAACAGCATTCAACATGAAGCAGACAGATCTTACATTTCTGCAGTGTGTCAGCAAGCTCCTTCTGGTTCATTTTCCTCAGGATGTGCAGTGTGATCTTCAGAGCCCCCTCTCTGGCACTGCTCTCCTGCTTCTCATCTTCAGCATCCACCACTTCCTTATCCTGCTTCTGACTCTCAAAGCCTTCTGGGAGTTCTGGACTAAGAATCCTCTTGAACATATTCAGCTCATTCTTTACAAATGTCATAATTTTCTCTTCAAGCAACTGAAATAAATTAAGTAAATAAGTTAAGGAATAGACTAAATGCTTTCTCATTAACACATTATTGAATGATTGTCAGATCAACTTCACTTGAGGTAAACAAAAACAAATGTACATAACAGGACCACATACTCTGAATATGGAGGCCAGGTCTGTTTGATGTCTCTGGGAAGACTGACCACTGAGAATCTCTGACTCTGATCTCTCCTGTTGGTTTCTGTGGACAAGACATGAGAGTAAACACACACACAGACAGACAGACAGACAGACAGACAGACAGACAGACAGACAGACAGACAGACAGACAGACAGACAGACAGAGATGTTTTGTTCGTTCAACATTGTTTCAGGACTATGGACAAAAGGATTAGCCTATGGATTATGAAAACAACAAAAATAAATGGGAAAATGGGAGAGGAGAAATGACTAGAGACAGTGTTGTTTAACTCACTGACCATGACCCATGAGTTCTTCTTACCTTTGTTCAGTAGAAAAGTCTCCCTCTCTAAAGAATATAGGAGGTTCCATAGACTTGTCACTCTTCATGGACACACAGCTGGGTACAGGGGAGGCTGGTCTCTCCTGCTTGATTGGTCTTCAACACAACAGAGACAAACATTACATCTCTCATCTACTCTGAGCTCAGATGGGGAAACAGAAGAAGAGTTTCATTCCAAAACGCTATATATCCATTTTCAGAAATGTTCGTAAATTTGCTTTTATTGTTTAAAGAAATTATGAAAGAGATCGGTGTGTTTTCTCACTATCGAATAATGGCATGGGGTTGTTCAATGACAGACAAGTATTTGTTTAAAATCTATCACTTGATGTTTTCATTTCAAAGAGACAAATATTCATGTTGTTTTGCTAAATGCTAAATATCTGCCTCACTCTCAGAGAAATCAGTAGTACTGCTAGGTTTTACACAGTCAAATGTGACAGACCGTCTCGATTCGGTATTATGTAGCAAAATTTGAAAGTATGTTTTTTACATTGGATAAAATAGAGCTAGAAAATGGTATATCAGACACTACAGTTGAGGAACAATGGGAAAGTAATTCTTCTTTGAAAGATGATAAACTTGTAACCGTACTTTTGAGAAAATGGCCTTTGAATATTTTGGTACCTAAATGAGAACTTTTCTTTGTCTACAGGGCTGTTACTTTGGCAGAAAATGTCACCCACCTAAATCGTTTTTTATATATATAATTAAATAAATGTATGGTGCCTTTGGTGTAAGTCAGTTTCATTGTTTGTTATGCAATAAATTGTTATTTTATGGTTGTAATTGGTAAAATGATCTATAAAATGTTATATTTTGCAATTCTGAGTAATTACTACTTTAGTAAGGAATTACACATTATTCAGTACTACTGCAGTTGCTACATAATTCCAATAGATGGCAGCATAAGACCACTAATGATATTTCAGAAGATTAGTTTAGTTCTCCCTGGATACACCACCACTCCCCCTCACAGGAAAACTCCTCTGTGCTTATTTATGTCCCTTTCCACACTGCTAACGCAAGAGGAAGGAATGAAAAAGCATTTAACAGAATATTGTGAAGTAATATATAATGATATATATAATATGATATATATAATGATGTATATATCATATATATAATGATGATTAATGTTTATTATTAACCTGTTTTTATGCTCATGTTTTGAAATGATACCACTTTACTATAACGATGATCAATAAGCGTGAATTAATTCACTCAGCTCTGGTCGAGAAAAACTTATTTTCCAGGTACATTCATTGTCAAATTCATCAACCAGCATCGAGCCGCTCTGCCTTATCCCGCTAGTAGTCAACTCAGCCATGCTAAAAAGCTTGTGTCATCACTCTGCCTTCTCGAGGGCCATGTTGAGGTAAATCTACTAACCGGGAGGGTTGAATTATGTAATTTATTGGTGGGCTGGAAGACGCACTCTCGATGTTGTTTACTCGCAATATCAGATATTAACATGTTTTTTATAATGAATGTTTACTGAGGTTGAGGCTCTGACTAGTGATTATTTACTCGGGGTTCAATACCTGCTATAGTCACTATTTTTGTTGTTCTCCCAAAAGCAACACAGCCCTAAAACGAGATATATAGATAACTAAAGTAATGCCCTAATACGAGATATATAGCTGACTAAAGTAATGAGTGACCATTTTAGAAAATCATGAGACATATAGTCTGTGGTTGCATGCTATTTTATGTCAATCATATTGCTGCTTGTAGACAATAACTGATGCTTCATGGTCTTATGCTGCCTTCTATTGGAAATATTTAGCAATTAAAAGTTATTAATTCACTTACAGACATTGGTGAGGCAGCTGGGAAATAAAGTATATTTTTCTCAATAATTCCTTAGATCTCAAACCTGCCCCATCTATCCCATTCCAGTTGCTGCACTTTCACATAGAGGTTACCAGGTCACCCAGTTCAAACCACATTTGAAAAATTAAACTAATGTGTCTTGTTTATCAAGTGTTCTGCCTTGCAATAACAAAGATAATAAAATAACCAAACAATAAAAGCAAAATGCTTAGACAGGTTTTGATTAACAAAATAATCATAATGCTATTTAGTACTATAATGGTATCTACTAACATAATATCATTACTTAAATCATTTCTAAAAGTGTTACAGGCTACCCTACCCTAGAATTAGGGTTAAGGGTTCGGGTTAAGGCTAAAATAGGTAATACGTAGGGTTAGAGTTTCTGTATAGCACTTTGTGACATCTGCTGTTGTAAAACGGGCTTTATAAATACATTTGATTAATTGTTTGGTTTAGGGTTTTTAAGGCAAAAAACTGTATGGGTTTATAGCTCTCTTCCTCCTCCCTGTGGCCTTCTGTGGGTACTACATAACTCATTCACGACACCTGCTAGGCTCATAATCTGAGGTAGCAACTGCGTCAGATCTACAAATCAATGAGCTAGACCTGTCCATTTGGTTTGCAACTCAGTGAACCTGCGCAGCATTCGCTCAATTCGATGCCTACAAACAAACATTTCGATACATATCAAATTACCCAGCAGCCATTTAGAAACAGGATGTCGTTAAAAAAAATATATATCTTATTTCAAAAATGTATTCTGGCTGTTTAAATCGGCCACATCTTGAAAAAGAGGACAGTAATAATAGTAATAATAATTTAATAAACATATACCCATCTAAAATCTATTAACTGATAATCTGAGAACAGTAATATTGAAGGACAGTAATAATAGTAATAATAATTTAATAAAGATATACCCATCTAAAATCTATTAACTGATAATCTGAGAACAGTAATATTGAAGGACAGTAATAATAGTAATAATAATTTAATAAAGATATACCCATCTAAAATCTATTAACTGATAATCTGAGAACAGTAATATTGAAGGTAACCATAAGCAACATTTCTGATGAAAAAACAAATGTGATGCATTTTGGAAATAAACTGTTAATAATTATTTCTAAAATTGTCATCTCACCTCTTAGCTTTGGTGTCATGTTCTTCAGAGAGACTCATTTTAGAGGCAGGGCCCCCCTCCTCTCTCTTCCCAGAGAGACTCATTTTAGAGGCAGGGCCCCCCTCCTCTCTCTCCCCAGAGAGACTCATTTTAGAGGCAGGGCCCCCCTCCCCTCTCTCCCCAGAGAGACTCATTTTAGAGGCAGGGCCCCCCTCCTCTCTCTCCCCAGAGAGACTCATTTTAGAGGCAGGGCCTCCCTCCTCTCTCTCCCCAGAGAGACTCATTTTAGAGGCAGGGCCCCCCTCCTCTCTCTCCCCAGAGAGACTCATTTTAGAGCACTGACCCCTAAACAGAGATCCAGCATGTTGGTTGTGGTTAACACAGTAATTCTTTAATGTCAATTGTTATCATTTATTAATGATCTCTTATGAAACATTTACTAACAGACATATCGAAACAGTCAGGTGATTTAATGCAATCACATGAATATGTAGTTTGAAATGACATCTCCATGGTAACTGTCAATAATAATAATAAGTCACTGTTTGTTAAGGTAGTTATAGACAGTACAGCAACACAAGGCCATGTCTCACAAATATTTGTGTAAATTAAAAGTAGGCTATTTATTGTCTTTCAATCTGTTATTTTCTAAATGTATCTGAGAATGTAGACAGAAGGGCTAAAACGGACATGATTGATCTGAGGGGGAAATCTTTGATCCATTCAGAAAGGTTTTTTGCAACAAGTAAGAGATGTTATATTATGTAAAGTAGACTAGGTTATAATGTATAGTAGTGGGTTGTTAGTGATATGTAGATGTTATATTATGTAAAGTAGACTAGGTTATAATGTATAATAGTGGGTTGTTAGTGATATGTTATATTATGTAAAGTAGACTAGGTTATAATGTATAATAGTGGGTTGTTAGTGATATGTTATATTATGTAAAGTAGACTAGGTTATAATGTATAGTAGTGGTTGTTAGTGATATGTAGATGTTATATTATGTAAAGTAGACTAGGTTATAATGTATAATAGTGGGTTGTTAGTGATATGTTATATTATGTAAAGTAGACTAGGTTATAATTTATAATAGTGGGTTGTTAGTGATATGTTATATTATGTAAAGTAGACTAGGTTATAATGTATAGTAGTGGTTGTTAGTGATATGTAGATGTTATATTATGTAAAGTAGACTAGGTTATAATGTATAGTAGTGGGTTGTTAGTGATAAGTAGATGTTATATTATGTAAAGTAGACTAGGTTATAATGTATAGTAGTGGGTTGTTAGTGATATGTAGATGTTATATTATGTAAAGTAGACTAGGTTATAATGTATAGTAGTGGGTTGTTAGTGATATGTAGATGTTATATTATGTAAAATAGACTAGGTTATAATGTATATTAGTGGGTTGTTAGTGATATGTAGATGTTATATTATGTAAAGTAGACTAGGTTATAATGTATAGTAGTGGGTTGTTAGTGATATGTAGATGTTATATTATGTAAAGTAGACTAGGTTATAATGTATAGTAGTGGGTTGTTAGTGATATGTAGATGTTATATTATGTAAAGTAGACAAGGTTATAATGTATAATAGTGGGTTGTTAGTGATATGTAGATGTTATATTATGTAAAGTAGGCTAGGTTATAATGTATAGTAGTGGTTTGTTAGTGATATGTAGATTGAGGTCTATACCTCAGCTATAACCTACATATCATAGATGACCAGCCTAAACCTGTTCAGATCAGTTCACAGAGACCAGGTTTGTCAGCATGATCAGGTTTGTCAGCATGATAAGTGATCAAAGCTCCAACCTACTCTGACTATTGAATGTCTGACGTCGACCTAACCTTATAATAGTTTGTAGGTGATTATAGCTCCAACCTACTCTGACTATTGAATGTCTGATGTCGACCTAACCTTATAATAGTTTGTAGGTAGCCTAGACCTACAGTACGAGAGTCTGCCCGTCTTTCCTACATACCAACACATTTATTTAATGTTACAGAGAAATATGTGCCACAGTTTCAACAGCCATTTTGTAACTGCGTAGGCTACAAACATACTTTTAATTTCATATGAGGAAATCACATAACTTACAGTCACTGGTGCAGCCGCCTGTTTTCTGGCAGATGAAGTAGCTTTCATAGACAACTCATTCAACCAGCCTAAACAACAGGAAATACAAGATGTCAAATGGTCAAAAGTGAATCCTGATATAGTCATATACATTAGAGAGAGGTATATATATCCTGATATAGTCATATACATTAGAGAGAGGTATATATATCCTGATAGAGCCATTAGAGAGAGGTATATATATCCTGATATAGTCATGTACATTAGAGAGAGGTATATATATCCTGATATAGCCATATTCATTAGAGAGAGGTATATATATCCTGATAGAGTCATATACATTAGAGAGAGGTATATATATCCTGATATAGTCATATACATTAGAGAGAGGTATATATATCCTGATAGAGCCATATACATTAGAGAGAGGTATATATATCCTGATAGAGCCATTAGAGAGAGGTATATATATCCTGATAGAGTCATATACATTAGAGAGAGGTATATATATCCTGATAGAGCCATATACATTAGAGAGAGGTATATATATCCTGATAGAGCCATATACATTAGAGAGAGGTATATATATCCTGATAGAGTCATATACATTAGAGAGAGGTATATATATCCTGATAGAGCCATATACATTAGAGAGAGGTATATATATCCTGATAGAGCCATATACATTAGAGAGAGGTATATATATCCTGATAGAGCCATATACATATATTACAGAGAGGTATATATATCCTGATAGAGCCATATACATTAGAGAGAGGTATATATATCCTGATAGAGTCATATACATTAGAGAGAGGTATATATATCCTGATAGAGCCATATACATTAGAGAGAGGTATATATATCCTGATAGAGCCATATACATTAGAGAGAGGTATATATATCCTGATAGAGCCATATACATTAGAGAGAGGTATATATATCCTGATATAGTCATATACAGTAGAGAGAGGTATATATATCCTGATATAGCCATATACATTAGAGAGAGGTATATATATCCTGATATAGTCATATACATTAGAGAGAGGTATATATATCCTGATAGAGCCATATACATTAGAGAGAGGTATATTGCTACAGATGTTGGATCTTAATTTGAACCAGTTTGCTACAGCAGGAGAATAATCCTGCAGAAACAGGACATTTGCATTACTATGTAGATTATAATTAATGAACCATTTTTAAATAGAAAAGTGGAATTTATCATCTTCAGAAACATTTTTTTGTCACGCCCTGGCCATAGAGGCTTTTATTCTCTATTTTGGTTAGGCCAGGGTGTGACAAGGGTGGCCATTCTAGTTTCTTTATTTCTATGTTGGTGTGGTTCCCAATCAGAGGCTATCGTTGTTGGGGATCATATATAAGATGTCCTTTTTCGTTTGGGTTTTGTGAATAGTTGTTTTCTGTATAGTTTAAATGCCTTACAGAATGCTATGGCCCTCACCAACTGGCCATCTGGCCCATAGAGACTAAAGTACTATGCTGTGGCCCTCACCAACTGGCCATCTGGCCCATAGAGACTAAAGGACTATGCTGTGGCCCTTACCAACTGGCCATCTGGCCCATAGAGACTAAAGGACTATGCTGTGGCCCTCACCAACTGACCATCTAGTCCATAGAGACTAAAGGACTATGCTGTGGCCCTCACCAACTGGCCATCTGGCCCATAGAGACTAAATGACTATGCTGTGGCCCTCACCAACTGGCCATCTGGCCCATAGAGACTAAATGACTATGCTGTGGCCCTCACCAACTGGCCATCTGGCCCATAGAGACTAAAGGACTATGCTGTGGCCCTTACCAACTGGCCATCTGGCCCATAGAGACTAAAGGACTATGCTGTGGCCCTCACCAACTGGCAATCTGGCCCATAGAGACTAAAGGACTATGCTGTGGCCCTCACCAACTGGCCATCTGGCCCATAGAGACTAAAGGACTATGCTATGGCCCTCACCAGCTGGCCATCTGGCCCATAGAGACTAAAGGACTATGCTGTGACCCTCACCAACTGGCCATCTGGCCCATAGAGACTAAAGGACTATGCTGTGGCCCTCACCAACTGGCCATCTGGCCCATAGAGACTAAAGGACTATGCTATGGCCCTCACCAACTGGCCATCTGGTCCATAGAGACTAAAGGACTATGCTGTGGCCCTCACCAACTGGCCATCTGGCCCATAGTGACTAAAGGACTATGCTGTGGCCCTCACCACCTGGCCATCTGGCCCATGGTGACTAAAGGACTATGCTGTGGCCCTCACCAACTGGCCATCTGGCCCATAGAGACTAAAGGACTATGCTGTGGCCCTCACCAACTGGCCACCTGGCCCATAGAGACTAAAGGACTATGCTGTGGCCCTTACCAACTGGCCATCTGGTCCATAGAGACTAAAGGACTATGCTGTGGCCCTCACCAACTGGCCACCTGGCCCATAGAGACTAAAGGACTATGCTGTGGCCCTTACCAACTGGCCATCTGGCCCATAGAGACTAAAGGACTATGCTGTACACTACATGTTTTAGTTTACTGTAAATGTGGACATCCACTGTATATCAACTGTATATCAACTGTATAGCCACTGTACTGTATATCAACTGTATATCAACTGTACTGTATATCAACTGTATATCAACTGTACTGTATATCAACTGTATATCCACTGTACTGTATATCAACTGTATAGCCACTGTACTGTATATCAACTGTATATCAACTGTACTGTATATCAACTGTACTGTATATCAACTGTATATCCACTGTACTGTGCATCAACTGTATATCCACTGTATATCAACTGTATATCCACTGTACTGTTTATCAACTGTATATCCATTGTACTGGTTATCAGCTATATAGTCACTGTACTGAATATCAACTGTATAGCCACTGTACTGTATATCAACTGTATATCAACTGTATATCCACTGTACTGGTTATCAACTGTATATCAACTGTATATCCACTGTACTGTATATCCACTGTACTGTTTATAAACTGTATATCCACTATACGGTATATCAACTCTATAGCCACTGTACTGTATATCAACTGTACTGTATATCAACTGTATATCAACTGTATATCCACTGTATATCCTCTGTACTGTTTATCAACTGTATATCCACTGTACTGGTTATCAACTGTTTAGTCACTGTACTGTATATCAACTATATATCAACTGTACTGTATATCAACTGTATATCCACTGTACTGTATATCAACTGTATAGCCACTGTACTGTATATCAACTGTACTGTATATCAACTGTATATCCACTATACTGTATATCAACTGTATATCCACTATACTGTATATCAACTGTATATCCACTGTACTGTATATCAACTGTATATCCACTGTACTGTATATCAACTGTATATCCACTGTACTGTATATCAACTGTAAATCCACTATACTGTCTATCAACTGTATATCCACTGTACTGTATATCAACTGTATAGCCACTGTACTGTATATCAACTGTATATCCACTGTACTGTATATCAACTGTATATCCACTGTACTGTATATCAACTGTATATCCACTGTACTGTATATCAACTCTATATCCACTGTACTGTTTATCAACTGTATAGCCACTGTACTGTATATCAACTGTATATCCACTGTACTGTATATCAACTGTATATCCACTGTGATGTATATCAACTGTATATCAACTGTATATCCACTGTACTGTTTATCAACTGTATATCCACTGTACTGGTTATCAACTGTATAGTCACTGTACTGTATATCAACTCTATAGCCACTGTACTGTATATCAACTGTATATTCACTGTACTTGTTATCAACTGTATATCCACTGTACTGTATATCAACTGTATATCACTGTACTGTATATCAACTGCATATCCACTGTCACTATATCCACTGTATATCAACTGTATATCCACTGTATATCCACTGTATAGCCACTGTACTGTATATCAACTGTATAGTCACTGTACTGTATATCAACTGTATATCAACTGTATAGCCACTGTACTGTATATCAACTGTATATCCACTGTACTGTATATCAACTTTATATCAACTCTATATCCACTGTACTTGTTATCAACTGTATAACCACTGTACTGTATATCAACTGTATATCAACTGTACTGTATATCAACTGCATATCAACTGTATAGCCACTGTACTGTATATCAACTGTATATCCACTGTACTGTATATCAACTGTATAGCCACTGTACTGTATATCAACTGTATATCAACTGTATAGCCACTGTACTGTATATCAACTGTATATCCACTGTACTGTATATCAACTGTATATCAACTGTATATCCACTGTACTGGTTATCAACTGTATATCCACTGTACTGGTATATCAACTGTATATCCACTGTACTGTATATCAACTGTACTGTATATCAACTGTATATCCACTGTACTGTATACTGTATAGCCACTGTACTGTATATGTGTATATCCACTGTTCATTCTCTTATAGCTCTATGCTCACTCTACCTAGTTGTGTATAATGTTGTATGGAAACTTAGTGTAAACTCTTCTGTCTGTATTCTGTCTCTAAATGTTGTCTATCACCAGCAGCACCATCTCACCAAGTACAATTCTGAGTACAGATGTAGGGCAGGAAGAGAATCCGGGTCGCTGGCAAGTAAGTCAAACACCTTCACATCGCACCAATAGGGTTAACCCTTGCTGGGAATTGTAACGTGGCTCACACTGCCCCCTCCGAACGTGAAGGCATGTCCCCATGTTTAGACTACTCTGGCCCCTCACACATCCGGGGGTTCTGATGGCCTCAAAGCCGCCATCCCACTTCTGACACCAATATAGCAAACAGCGGGGCAGGGAAGCGAAACCGGGTTGCTCGCTTGAAACATTACATTACATTATCCTTTGAAATGTAGAGGATCACTACACTATAGTGGAACTATGATACAATTACATTATCATATGAAATGTTAAATGTAGAACAATAATATATGAATATTGATGTATTGAATTTGACTTGACCAGGTCCAGTCAGCTCCATGTTGTTTGATTAAACTGACACCAACCTGTCTCAGTAGAAGTAGACTGTTAGGAGTGTTTTACTTCACTATACTAACATTACACCATACATTTAATTTATCTACTGTTAGGAGTGTTTTACTTCACTATACTAACATTACACCATACATTTAATTTATCTACTGTTAGGAGTGTTTTACTTCACTATACTAACATTACACCATACACTTAATTTATCTACTGTTAGGAGTGTTTTACTTCACTATACTAACATTACACCATACATTTAATTTATCTACTGTTAGGAGTGTTTTACTTCACTATACTAACATTACACCATACATTTAATTTATCTACTGTTAGGAGTGTTTTACTTCACTATACTAACATTACACCATACATTTAATTTATCTACTGTTAGGAGTGTTTTACTTCACTATACTAACATTACACCATACATTTAATTTATCTACTGTTAGGAGTGTTTTACTTCACTATACTAACATTACACCATACATTTAATTTATCTACTGTTAGGAGTGTTTTACTTCACTATACTAACATTACACCATACATTTAATTTATCTACTGTTAGGAGTGTTTTACTTCACTATACTAACATTACACCATACATTTAATTTATCTACTGTTAGGTGTGTTTTACTTCCATTCACTATACTAACATTACACCATACATTTAATTTATCTACACACTTTACAATAATCCCTGTCAGGATTCTCACCTTGTAGCCTGAATTCACAACCAGAACATGTCAAGTCATTGAGATATTTTCCGTTCTGCTGAGAGAGCACCTTCCTGATGACTAGCGCTCTGTATATTCTGATGGATGAGGCCTGAGCTAAATCTGGCTAGGTCTCTGTATATTCTGATGGATGAGGCCTGAGCTGGAATGTGAAGCTAACTGAACCTGGCTAACTTTAGAAAACCAGTACATCTATCTTGGGGTGGCAGGTAGCCTTGTGGTTAGAGTGTTGGAGAAGTTACCACAAGATCGAATCTCTGAGCTGACAAGGTAAAAATCTGTTGTTCTGCCCCCACTGTTCCTAAGCTGTCATTGAACATAGAATTTGTTCTTTAAAACTTATTTGGGATAGGGGGCAGCATTTTCACATTTGGATGAAAAGCGTGCCCACAGTAAACTGCATGCTCCTCAGTCCCAGTTGCTAATATATGCATATTATTATTAGTATTGGATAGAAAACACTCTGAAGTTTCTAAAACTGTTTGAATGATGTCTGTGAGTATAACATAACTCATATGGCAGGCAAAAACTTGAGAAAAAATCCAACCAGGAAGTGGGAAATCTGAGGTTGGTCGTTTTTCAACTCAGCCCCTATTGAATATACAGTGGGATATTGGTCATGTTGCACTTCCTAAGGCTTCCACTAGATGTCAACAGTCTTTAGAATGTTGTCAGGCTTCTACTGTGAAGGGGGCCCGAATGAGTCAGGAGTCTGGCAGAGAGCCATGGGCTCGTGATGCGCGGTCATGTGAGAGCGACCTCGAGTTCCATTGCTTTTCTACAGACAAAGGAATTCTCCGGTGGGACATTATTGAAGATGTATGTTAAAAACATCCTAAAGATTGATTCTATACTTCATTTGATATGTTTCTACGACCAGTAATATAACTTTTTGGAATTTTCGTCCGACCTTTCCGCTGGACTAGCACGTGCGTTTGAAATTGTTTACCAAACGCCCTAACAAAAGGAGGTATATGGACGTAAATTATGAACTGTATCAAACAAATCAAACATTTATTGTGGAACTGGGATTCCTGGGAGTGTATTCTGATGAAGATCATCAAAGGTAAGTGAATATGTATAATGCTATTTCTGACTTCTGTTGACTCCACAACATGGCGGATATTTATTTGGCTGATTTGGGCTCTTAGCGCCGTACTCAGATTATTGCATGGTATGCTTTTTCCGTAAAGTCCTTTTGAAATCTGACACAGCGGTTGCATTAAGGAGAAGTTTATCTAAAGTTCCATGTAAAATAGTTGTATCTATTATCAATGTTTATTATGAGTATTTCTGTAAATTGATGTGGCTCTCTGCAAAATCACTGCATGTTTTGGAACTACTGAACATAACACGTCAATGTAAAATGAGATTTCTTTAGATAAATATGCACTTTATCGAACAAACATACATGTATTGTGTAACATGAAGTCCTATGAGTGTCATCTGATGAAGATCATCAAAGGTTAGTGATTAATTTTACCTCTATTTGTGCTTTTTGTGACTCCTCTCTTTGGCTGGAAAAAGGGCTGTTTTTCTGTGACTTGGTGGTGACCTAACATAATCGTTTGTGGAGCTTTCGCTGTAAAGCCTTTTTGAAATCAGACACTATGGCTGGATTAATGAGAATTGTATCTTTAAAATGGTGTCTAATACTTGAATGTTTGAGAAATTTGATTTATGAGATTTCTGTTGTTTGAATTTGGCAGTTTCACTTTCCGCTAGCGGAACTCCGTTAAGGTTAACAACTAATACAAAATACCTCTCAGGCTACGTTCAGGTTTCAGCATCAGGCAGGCATACTACATGGGCTGTATTCATTCATTAATTTACTTCACAGCCAACAGTTTTAAAATGTTGCATAAACAGTTTACTCCAAACGCTGTACAACACTACCTAATTGGTTTCTGTTGCCAAATGTTTTGCTATGGTGGGCACTAATGAATACACACAACCTGTTTGAGGAAGTGTATGTTGCTAGGCTTTCCACAATAATTGTGTCTTTCACACAACATACCTTCCTGAGTGGAAAGCATTAACAGACGATTAGAAAGAGAAAATGTTTGTTTGTTTGTTGTGTTTTAAGCCTGTTTAGAGAAGACAAGTCTATAGACCTATGATACAGTACACTCTTAGAATAAAGGGTTTCAAACAGGTCCTTCCCTCTGGGGAATGGGTTCTTGATGGAACCCAAAAGGGTTCTACCTAGTACCAAAAAGGGTTCTACAAAAGGTTATCCTATGGGGACAGCCAAATAACCCTTTTAGATTCTAGATACATTTACATTTACATTTAAGTCATTTAGCAGACGCTCTCATCCAGAGCGACTTACAAGTTGGATATTGTTGGAGCGATCATCCTGGGGCAGACAGATGGGAACAGAACGAGTTCAACCCATGCATCTAATTAATATCAGACATTTAAGGACTATTACAACACTGTCCTTTATAAATATATAATTAACTATATGAATACACATATCATCAACTATATGAATACACATAACAATATCATCAACTATATGAATACACATAACAATACCATCAACTATATGAATACACATAACAATATCATCAACTATATGAATACACATAACAATACCATCAACTATATGAATACACATAACAATATCATCAACTATATGAATACACATAACAATATCATCAACTATATGAATACACATAACAATATCATCAACTATATGAATACATATAACAATACCATCAACTATATGAATACACATAACAATATCATCAACTATATGAATACACATAACAATATCATCAACTATATGAATACACATAACAATATCATCAACTATATGAATACATATAACAATACCATCAACTATATGAATACACATAACAATATCATCAACTATATGAATACACATAACAATATCATCAACTATATGAATACATATAACAATGCCATCAACTATTTGAATACACATAACAATATCATCAACTATATTAATACACATAACAATACCATCAACTATATGAATACACATAACAATATCATCAACTATATGAATACACATAACAATATCATCAACTATATGAATACACATAACAATATCATCAACTATATGAATACACATAGCAATATCATCAACTATATGAATACACATAACAATCGTCGTCTTACCTTTTATCTCTCAATAGAAACAGAGTCTGAATGATCATTAGGTCGTTGAAAGTTACTTTCGTTTGCTCTGCTCATTTACATATCAGGTTCTGCCTGTTCTCTCTCCCACTCCCTCTCTCTTTACAGCTCTTACAATGTGCCTTGGCATACATTCTACAACTGTCTGGAACTCTATTGGAGGGATGTGACATCATTCTTCCACAAGAAATTCCAGGGGTAGCAGCTCCTCTCTCCCCAGGGGTAGCAGCTCCTCTCTCCCAGGGGTAGCAGCTCCTCTCTCCCCATGGGTAGCAGCTCCTCTCTCTCCAGGGGTAGCAGCTCCTCTCTCTCCAGGGGTTGCAGCCCCTCTCTCCCCAGGGGTAGCAGCTCCTCTCTCTCCAGGGGTAGCAGCTCCTCTCTCCCCAGGGGTAGCAGCTCCTCTCTCCCCAGGGGTAGCAGCTCCTCTCTCCAGGGGTAGCAGCTCCTCTCTCCCCAGGGGTAGCAGCTCCTCTCTCCCCAGGGGTAGCAGCTCCTCTCTCTCCCCAGGGGTAGCAGCTCCTCTCTCCAGGGGTAGCAGCTCCTCTCTCTCCCCAGGGGTATCAGCTCCTCTCTCCCCAGGGGTAGCAGCTCCTCTCTCACCCCAGGGGTAGCAGCTCCTCTCTCCCCAGGGGTAGCAGCTCCTCTCTCCCCAGGGGTAGCAGCTCCTCTCTCCCCAGTGGTAGCAGCTCCTCTCTCCCCAGGGGTAGCAGCTCCTCTCTCCCCAGGGGTAGCAGCTCCTCTCTCCCCAGGGGTAGCAGCTCCTCTCTCTCCAGGGGTAGCAGCTCCTCTCTCCCCAGGGGTAGCAGCTCCTCTCTCCCCTAGGATTTGAAGACATTGGTGGCTTAGCCCATAGCCAGTAGGGGGGTCCGGGGAGGAATTTCAACAGCTAAACCCATGAATATAACACCAGTGTATTTACAAAAACCACTCAAAAACTTAAAACATAAACTCTGACCTTGCCATTGAGCCAATCTGTCTCTCTCCATCATATACAATTCTTCTGTTGCTGTCTCTATGTCTTGTCTGGTGTCTCTTTCCATCATATCCTATTATTCTGTTGTCTCCGTGGCAATAGTTTGAGAATAAAGTGGCAGTATTGAGAGAATAAACTCTACATTTAATTTTTAGAATAAAGTCTGTTATATTTCTAGATGAATGAGGGGATGTGTTTAAGTGCATGTCTCCCTGACTACCTGTTGCTGTATCACTGTTGAAATGCCTCAGTAGATGTCCTGGTGAAACTACACTTTAAAATTGGCTTTACTAAAATGTGAATCAATCATTTCTAAAGTTGCCAAATAACTGTTTCAAATGATCACTTTTACACTCAAAATAGACACTTCAAATGGGCACTCGCTCTGGAATGAGAAAAATATCCTTTCTATTTTATTCAGTTCAATTATATTCTTCTTACTATAAAATCATATAATATAAAATAATGGCACGTGACTTAAAAGCATAGGCCTATCTTGTCTGCTAAATGAACAAGCCTACATCCTATGACATGGAGCACAGCCAGATAACATACAGTATCTAGTCAGATAATATACAGTATCTAGTCAGATAATATACAGTATCTAGTCAGATAACATACAGTATCTAGTCAGATAATATACAGTATCTAGTCAGATATTAACTACAATGTTAACTAACGGTCATTTGTGTCTGGGTCTCCTACATCATGACCCCACTGCTCTAGGTCTGTGTCTGGGTCTCCTACATCATGACCCCACTACTCTAGGTCTGTGTCTGAGTCACCTAAATCATCATCTACCATATAATTTCCTCCTGGCTGCTGCTGTTGTCATCTGTCCTCCTTGACTCATCTGAGATTTTTAGATGACATAATATTTGAGGACACATCATTTAAGGACCTATGTATTTTTCATGTTTTGTTCACCTACAAACTAAACACAAATCTGTTGTACTTTTCCCCTCCCTCCTGGCTGCCCTCCCCCTTCCCTTCTCAGTTCAAGTTTGTTGATTATAGACACATGATATACACTGTGTGTACAAAACATTAGGAAAACCTGTTTTTTCCATGACATAGACTGACCAGGTGAATCCAGGTGAAAGCTATGATCCCTTATTGAGGTCACCTAGGACTGTGTCGGTCATGACATTTTGTCAGCCGGTGATTGTCATGCTGATAACTGACAGTCTCATGGTAATTGACCCTTAATTAACATCAACACATTAAGCATCTCCTGGATTCCACTCACAGCCTACAAGCCACTGATACAGACCTTTGTTTAACATTTTAAAAAGTAGAATAAATCCATGTAATATATTATACACCATCACAATAACTCCATGTAATATATTCTACACCATCACAATAACTCCATGTAATATTTTCTACACCATCACAATAACTCCATGTAATATATTCTACTCCATCACAATAACTCCATGTAATATATTCTACACCATCACAATAACTCCATGTAATATATTCTACACCATCACAATAACTCCATGTAATATATTCTACACCATCACAATAACTCCATGTCATATATTCTACATCATCACAATAACTCCATGTAATATATTCTACACCATCACAATAACTCCATGTAATATATTCTACACCATCACAATAACTCCATGTAATATATTCTACACCATCACAATAACTGCATGTAATATATTCAACACCATCACAATAACTCCATGTAATATATTCTACACCATCACAATAACTCCATGTAATATATTCTACACCATCACAATAACTCCATGTAATATATTCTACACCATCACAATAACTCCATGTAATATATTCTACACCATCACAATAACTACATGTAATATATTCTACACCATCACAATAACTCCATGTAATATATTCTACACCATCACAATAACTCCATGTAATATATTCTACACCATCACAATAACTCCATGTAATATATTCTACACCATCACAATAACTCCATATAATATATTCTACACCATCACAATAACTCCATGTAATATATTCTACACCATCACAATAACTCCATGTAATATATTCTACACCATCACAATAACTCCATGTAATATATTCTACACCATCACAATAACTCCATGTAATATATTCTACACCATCACAATAACCCCATGTAATATATTATACACCATCACAATAACTCCATGTAATATATTCTACACCATCACAATAACTCCATGTAATATATTCTACACCATCACAATAACTACATATAATATATTCTACACCATCACAATAACTCCATGTAATATATTCTACACCATCACAATAACTCCATGTAATATATTCTACACCATCACAATAACTCCATGTAATATATTCTACACCATCACAATAACTCCATGTAATATATTCAACACCATCACAATAACTCCATGTAATATATTCTACACCATCACAATAACTACATATAATATATTCTACACCATCACAATAACTCCATGTAATATATTCTACACCATCACAATAACTCCATATAATATATTCTACACCATCACAATAACTCCATGTAATATATTCTACACCATCACAATAACTCCATGTAATATATTCTACACCATCACAATAACTCCATGTAATATATTCTACACCATCACAATAACTCCATGTAATATATTCTACACCATCACAATAACTCCATGTAATATATTCTACACCATCACAATAACTCCATGTAATATATTCTACACCATCACAATAACTCCATGTAATATATTCTACACCATCACAATAACTCCATGTAATATATTCTACACCATCACAATAACTCCATGTAATATATTCTACACCATCACAATAACTCCATGTAATATATTCTACACCATCACAATAACTCCATGTAATATATTCTACACCATCACAATAACTCCATTATCTATTTTAGACAGGTCTAAAGAAACATGACATGAAGAAAGTATGTTTCAGAAGAACACACTAAGAATCCAGGCCGTATGATATCCGGCCGTGATTGGGAGTCCCATAGGGCGGCGCAAAATTGGCCCACCATCGTCCAGGTTTGGCCGGGGTAGGCCGTCCTTGTAAATAAGAATGTGTTCTTAACTGGCTTGCCCAGTTAAATAAAGGTTAAATTAAAAAAAGTTTAAATGTAAAAAATAATCTTACAAGAACCTTTTCATCTTTAGAGCTCCTCTGGGAACCTTTCCTAATCAATGGGTTCCTATTTTAACCTTTCCTAATCAATGGGTTCCTATTTTAACCTTTCCTAATCAATGGGTTCCTATTTTAACCTTTCCTAATCAATGGGTTCCTATTTGAACCTTTCCTAATCAATGGGTTCCTATTTTAACCTTTCCTAATCAATGGGTTCCTATTTTAACCTTTCCTAATCAATGGGTTCCTATTTTAAATGTTCTTCTCATAAATGGTTCTTGGAGGAACCTGAAGGTGAAAAGGTTCCTGGGGGAACATTTCAATATGCTGGCGCCCTCTTATTATCAATAGCTCTTGTTTCAAAATAAAGAAAAACCCTGCAGTGTCCAAGCTTTTGACTGCTATTGTATGTGTGGAATAATTTTTGATTTAGAATGGTCCACAACAAAACCATGTCAACCATATCCTGCACTGGAATAGTGAATGGAGGTTGGGGGCGCTAAGCGTTCCCTACAGTCAAAATTATATAGCCTGATCATTAGCTTACTCCTGTCTATACAGAAATAAATAAAATAATTAAAAATATGTTACTAAAAATAATTTCTCGACAACAAACAATCATTAGCTTCTTTAAAATAAAATAATTTGTGGATTGTTGTTTCAAATGTCATTGCCTCTCTAAGAAGAAAAGGTTATTCAAGGAACATTTTTGAGTTGCCACTGTGGGGAATCTTCCTGAAATGTAGGGTTCCTTGAGCATCTATTTTGAGTTGCCACTGTGGGGAATCTTCCTGAAATATATAGGAATTCCCTGAGGAACGTTTTTGAAAAGGTTCTTTGAGGAACCTTTTTTGGAGTTTTGGGTTCATTTTTAACCCTTTTATTGCTATATATTAATAATATGCAGCAGTAATAATAATAATAATAATAATAATAATACTGTTAGTAATAATCCATATAATAACACAAAACATTCATTTAAGTGAATAAAATATAAACTCCATGTTTCTTGAGCCGAAATATAAGGTCCCAGAAATTGTTGATACAAAAAGTGTATTTCTCTTAAATGTGTTATACATATTTGTTTACATTTATTTTAGTGACCATTTATCATTTGCCAAGATAATCCATTAACGTGACAAGTGGACAACATGATCATTACACAGGTTTACCTTGTGCTGGGGACAATAAAAGGCCACCCTAAAAAGTGCAGTTGCATCACACAACACAGTGCCACAGATGTCTAATGTTTTGAGGGAGCATGCATTTGGCATGCTGATTGTAGGAATGTCCACCAGAGACCCCGTGTAACCACGCCAGCCCAGGACCTCCACATCCGGCTTCTTCACCTGCGTGATCATCTGAGACCAGTCATTCAGACAGATGATGAAACTGTGTGTTTGAACAACCTAATAATTTCTGCTTCTGAACAGAGTTCCCCATGGTGGCAGTGGGGTTATGTTATGGGCAGTCAGAAGCTACGGACAATGAACACAATTGCATTTTATCAACCGCAATTTGAATGCACAGAAATACCGTGACGAGATCCTGAGGACCATTGTAGTTCCATTCATCCGCCGCCATCACCTCATGTTTCAGCATGATAATGCACGGCCCAATGTCGCAAGGATCTGAACACAATTCCTGGAAGTTGAAAATGTCCATGTTCTTTGATTGCCTCCATGCTTGTGACCCATTCAGCATGTGTTGGATGCTCTTGATTGACATGTACGACAGCGGGTTCCATTTCCTGACAATATCCAGAAAGTTCGCAGCAGCATTGAAGAGGAGTGGGACAACATTCCACAGGCCACAACAGCCTGACCAACTCTGGTGGTCACACCAGATACTGACTGGTTTTCTGATCCATGCCCCCACTTTTTTTGAAAGGTATCTGTGACCAACAGATGCATATCTGTATTCCCAGTCATGTGAAATCCGTAGATTATGGCCTAATGAATTTATTTAAATGATGTATTGTAATTATATATAATATATTATATATATTGCAAATATCGTATTTTAGTAGGCTATATGTAAAGACTTGATTAATCAAGAATAGTCTGTTGGGTGAGAATATTAGCAGGTGATTGTCAAATTGTGAATGAGAGACTGATGAAGTGTGTGCAGCCTTTGCAAGAATAATATCACAGCTCATGCGTTTAATGCCGCAAGAAGTAGAGGTGGGATAAATTCCAAACAAAAATAAAATAAATGTTTTTTGGGGGGGGTCAACATCTGTAAAAAAAAATCCTTTATTAGTCCTGTATGAGTGGAGAACAGTACCACTCGGCACTAATGTTGAGGGATTTCTGACTGCTGCAACCCCCCAGTCTACGGATTATTGGGCAGCATTCTGCACTCTAAGAAGAAAAGGTTCTTTGAGGAACCTTTTTTAAACGAAGGGGTTCCTTGAGGAACCTTTTTGAAATGTAGGGGTTCCTTGAGGAACCTTATTGAAATGTAGGGGTTCCTTGAGGAACCTTTTTTAAATGTAGGGATTCCTTGAGGAACCTTATTGAAATGAAGGGGTTCCTTGAGGAACCTTATTGAAAAACATTAGAATAAGCTTTTTTAGAGTTATACGTTTTTTTTTACCCTTTTATTATTAATAACATTTAGATATAGTAATAATAACAATAATAATAATGATGATAACGATAATAATAATTACAATAATAATTATAATGATAATAACAATAATTATTATTATTATTATGATAATTTCAATAATAATAATGATATATATACATATATACATATATTTATCATGATAATAATGAGTCCAATAATAATCCATGTAATGACACAGATTGTATAAGAATATTTATTTTATTTATTATGTATATATGTACATACGTTATTAATATTAAGTATAATAACAAAAAATGATCTTATCCATATATCAAATCAAATCAAAATGACATTTTATTGGTCAGATACACATATTTTGCAGACGTTATTGAGCGTACATACATATGAAACGAGTAACGCAATATGTAAACATTATTAAAGTCTTCCGTTATTAAGTGACCAGTGATTCCATGTCTATGTACATAGGGCAGCAGCCTCTAAGGTGCAGGGTTGAGTAACATTATTAAAGTGACCAGTGATTCCATGTCTATGTATAGAGGGCAGCAGCCTCTAAGGTGCAGGGTTGAGTAACATTATTAAAGTAACCAGTGATTCCATGTCTATGTACATAGGGCAGCAGCCTCTAAGGTGCAGGGTTGAGTAACCGGGTGGTAGCTGGCTAGTGATGGCTATTTAACAGTCTGATGGCCTTGACAACGAAGCTGTTTTTCAGTCTCTCTGTCCCAGCTTTGATGCACCTGTACTGACCTCACCTTCTGGATGATAGTGGGGTGAACAGACAGTAGCTCGGGTGGTGATGATGCACCTGTACTGACCTCTCCTTCTGGATGATAGTGGGGTGAACAGGCAGTCCCTCGGGTGATGAGGATGCACCTGTACTGACCTCTCCTTCTGGATGACAGCGGGGTGAACAGGCAGTGGCTCAGGTGGTGAGGATGCACCTGTACTGACCTCACCTTCTGGATGACAGTGGGGTGAACAGGCAGTAGCTCAGGTGGTGAGGATGCACCTGTACTGACCTCACCTTCTGGATGACAGCGGGGTGAACAGGCAGTGGCTCGGGTGGTGATGATGCACCTGTACTGACCTCACCTTCTGGATGACAGCGGGGTGAACAGGCAGTAGCTCGGATGGTGATGATGCACCTGTACTCTCCTTCTGGATGACAGCGGGGTGAACAGGCAGTGGCTCGGGTGGTGATGATGCACCTGTACTCTCCTTCTGGATGATAGTGGGGTGAACAGGCAGTGGCTCGGGTGGTGAGGATGCACCTGACCTCTCCTTCTGGATGATAGCGGGGTGAACAGGCAGTGGCTTGGGTGGTGAGGATGCACCTGTACTCTCCATCTGGATGATAGTGGGGTGAACAGGCAGTAGCTCGGATGGTGATGATGCACCTGACATCTCCTTCTGGATGATAGTGGGGTGAACAGGCAGTGGCTCGAGTGGTGAGGATGCACCTGTACTCTCCTTCTGGACGATAGCGGGTTGAACAGGAAGTGACTCGGGTGGTGATGATCTTATTGGCCTTCCTGTGACATTGGGTGCTGTAGGTGTCCTGGAGGGCAGGCAGTGTGCCCACGGTGATGCAGTAGGCAGACCGCACCACCCTCTGGTTGTGTTTCGGAGGATGCAAGGCTCTCGACAGTCGCCTCTTGTATACACACCTTAATACCTAGTACCTTCACCTTGATAAATTGACACAAACAATGTACTGAACACAGTACCGGTTTCTCAGCACACAATAACGTTGAATTCCAGCCGCCACCAATAAACCAACAGAAGAAGGTGCTGGAGTGACAACGGTAGCTAGCTAGCCGTACACCGATAAACCAACAGAAGAAGGTGCTGGGGCGACAACGGTAGCTAGCTAGCCGTACACCGATAAACCAACAGAAGAAGGTGCTGGGGCGACAACAGTAGCAAGCTAGCCGTACACCGATAAACCAACAGAAGAAGGTGCTGGGGCGACAACGGTAGCAAGCTAGCCGTACACCAATAAACCAACAGAAGAAGGTGCTGGGGCGACAACGGTAGCAAGCTAGCCGTACACCGATAAACCAACAGAAGAAGGTGCTGGGGCGACAACGGTAGCAAGCTAGCCGTACACCGATAACCACACAGAAGAAGGTGCTGGGGCGACAACGGTAGCTAGCTAGCCGTACACCGATAAACCAACAGAAGAAGGTGCTGGGGCGACAACGTTAGCGAGCTAGCCGTACACCAATAAACCAACAGACGAAGGTGCTGGGGCGATAACGGTAGCTAGCTAGCCGTACACCGATAAACCAACAGAAGAAGGTGCTGGGGTGACAACGGTAGCTAGCTAGCCGTACACCGATAAACCAACAGAAGAAGGTGCTGGGGCGACAACGGTAGCTAGCTAGCCGTACACCGATAAACCAACAGAAGAAGGTGCTGGGGCGACAACGGTAGCAAGCTAGCCGTACACCGATAAACCAACAGAAGAAGGTGCTGGGGTGACAACGGTAGCTAGCTAGCCGTACACCGATAAACCAACAGAAGAAGGTGCTGGGGCGACAACGGTAGCTAGCTAGCCGTACACCGGTAAACCAACAGAAGAGGTGCTGGGGAGACAACGGTAGCAAGCTAGCCGTACACCGATAAACCAACAGAAGAAAGTGCTGGAGTGACAACGGTAGCTAGCTAGCCGTACACCGATAAACCAACAGAAGAAGGTGCTGGCGCGACAACGGTAGCTAGCTAGCCGTACACCGATAAACCAACAGAAGAAGGTGCTGGAGTGACAACGGTAGCTAGCTAGCCATTCAACGGTATACAGGGTCCTTCATCCCCGCCTGTCTGGCATTGTTTTCCCACAGTTCTGTTAACGAAGGCGAGAGCAGGTAGGCGGGATCGAAGGATGTTGTCTTTTAATTAAATCAAACCCAGTCGGGGGCTGGGAAGGTGGGGGTCCTGTCCCCATACAGAAGGTGGGGGGCCTGTCCCCATACACCATGTGGGGTTCCTGTGCCCATACAGCAAACAAAAAACTCAGAGCTGGTTTAAACTCTGGTTTGGAACCAATGGGGTCATTGGTATGCAGGAACCAATGGGGTCATTGGTATGCTAGCTACAACATGTAATAATTGACCAGAGGTAATTGACATCAGCTAGCTAAAATTAGCCAGCTAGCTAGCAAAACCTTCCTTGACATTCTTCTCCCTAAAGAATGCAGAACAGGGACTACCACTTAGCAGGAGTTTGTTGTGTAATTTTCGAGAAACTGTTTTCCAGCAAGTGTTGTTGTGTAGCTACCAGTCTGTCCTGGAATGGTATGTTGATGTGTAGCTACCAGTCTGTCCTGGAATGGAATGTTGTTGTGTAGCTACCAGTCTGTCCTGGAATGGAATGTGGATGTGTAGCTACCAGTCAGTCCTGGAATGGAATGTTGTTGTGTAGCTATCAGTCTGTCCTGGAATGGAATGTTGTTGTGTAGCTATCAGTCTGTCCTGGAATGGAATGTTGTTGTGTAGCTACCAGTCTGTCCTGGAATGGAATGTTGATGTGTAGCTACCAGTCTGTCCTGGAATGGAATGTTGTTGTGTAGCTACCAGTCTGTCCTGGAATGGAATGTTGTTGTGTAGCTACCAGTCTGTCCTGGAATGGAATGTTGTTGTGTAGCTAGCAGTCTGTCCTGGAATGGAATGTTGTTGTGTAGCTACCAGTCTGTCCTGGAATGGAATGTTGATGTGTAGCTAGCAGTCTGTTCCTAGAATGGAATGTTGTTGTGTAGCTACCAGTCTGTCCTGGAATGGAATGTTGATGTGGGTGGTTGTAGTCATGCAGAAGCTATTGATAATAAGAGGGCGCCAGCATATTTTCGCCTTCAGGTTCCTCCAAGAACCATTTATGATAAGAAAGGTTAAAATATGAATCCATTGATTAGGAAAGGTTCCCAGAGGAACTCTAAACATGAAAAGGTTCTTGTAAGAATATTTTTTACATTTCAATTTTCCTAACTGAACCCCTAATTATTTACATTTTTTATTATATTTTTTATTTAACTGGATAAGTCAGTTCTTATATAAGGAACACTAAAATAACACATCCTAGATCTGAATGAATGAACTATTCTTATTAAATACTTTTTTCTTTACATAGTTGAATGTGCTGACAACAAAATCACACAAAAATAATCAATGGAAATCAAATTTATCAACCCATGGAGGTCTGGATTTGGAGTCACACTCAAAATTAAAGTGGAAAACCACACTACAGGCTGATCCAACTTTGATGTAACGTCCTTAAAACAAGTCAAAATGAGGCTCAGTAGTGTGTGTGGCCTCCACGTGCCTGTATGACCTCCCTACAACGCCTGGGCATGCTCCTGATGAGGTGGTGGATGGTCTCCTGAGGGATCTCCTCCCAGACCTGGACTAAAGCATCCGCCAACTCCTGGACAGTCTGTGGTGCAACGTGGCGTTGGTGGATGGAGCGAGACATGATGTACCAGATGTGCTCAATTGGATTCAGGTCTGGGGAACGGGCGGGCCAGTCCATAGCATCAATGCCTTCCTCTTGCAGGAACTGCTGACACACTCCAGCCACATGAGGTCTAGCATTGTCTTGCATTAGGAGGAACCCAGGGCCAACCGCACCAGCATATGGTCTCACAAGGGGTCTGACTAACCCTTACCCTAACTAATGGCAGTCAGGCTACCTCTGGCGAGCCCATGGAGGGCTGTGCGGCCCCCCAAAGAAATGCCACCCCACACCATGACTGACCCACCGCCAAACCGGTCATGCTGGAGGATGTTGCAGGCAGCAGAACGTTCTCCACGGCGTCTCCAGACTGTCACGTCTGTCACATGTGCTCAGTGTGAACCTGCTTTCATCTGTGAAGAGCACAGGGCGCCAGTGGCGAATTTGCCAATCTTGGTGTTCTCTGACAAATGCCAAACGTCCTGCACGGTGTTGGGCTGTAAGCACAACCCCCACCTGTCGACGTCGGGCCCTCATACCACCCTCATGGAGTCCGTTTCTGACCGTTTGAGCAGACACATGCACATTTGTGGCCTGCTGGAGGTCATTTTGCAGGGCTCTGGCAGTGCTCCTTCTGCTCCTTCTTGCACAAAGGCGGAGGTAGTGGTCCTACTGCTGGGTTGTTGCCCTCCTACGGTCTCCTCCACGTCTCCTGATGTACTGGCCTGTCTCCTGGTAGCGCCTCCATGCTCTGGACACTACGCTGACAGACACAGCAAACCTTCTTGCCACAGCTCGCATTGATGTGCCATCCTGGATGAGCTGCACTACCTGAGCCACTTGTGTGGGTTGTAGACTCCGTCTCATGCTACCACTGGAGTGAAAGCACCGCCAGCATTCAAAAGTGACCAAAACATCAGCCAGGAAGCATAGGAACTGAGAAGTGGTCTGTGGTCACCACCTGCAGAACCACTCCTTTATTGGGGGTGTCTTGCTAATTGCCTATAATCTCCACCTGTTGTCTATTTCATTTACATAACAGCATGTGAAATTTATTGTCAATCAGTGTTGCTTCCTAAGAGGACATTTTGATTTCACAGAAGTGTGATTGACTTGGAGTTACATTGTGTTGTTTAAGTGTTCCCTTTATTTTTTTGAGCAGTGTATAATAATAAAACGTTCTTATTTACAATGACGGCCTACCCCGGCCAAACCTGGACGACGCTGGGCCAATTGTGCGTCGCCCTATGGGACTCCCAATCACTGTCGGATGTGATACAGCCTGGATTCTTAGTGTGTTCTTCTGAAATATATTTTCTTCATGTCATGTTTCTTTAGACCTGTCTAAAATAAATAAATAGTTATTGTGAAGGTGTAGAATATATTACATGGAGTTATTGTGATGGTGTAGAATATATTACATGGAGTTATTGTGATGGTGTAGAATATATTACATGGAGTTATTGTGATGGTGTAGAATATATTACATGGAGTTATTGTGATGGTGTAGAATATATTACATGGAGTTATTGTGATGGTGTAGAATATATTACATGGAGTTATTGTGATGGTGTAGAATATATTACATGAAGTTATTGTGATGGTGTAGAATATATTACATGGAGTTATTGTGATGGTGTAGAATATATTACATGGAGTTACTGTGATGGTGTAGAATATATTACATGGAGTTATTGTGATGGTGTAGAATATATTACATGGAGTTATTGTGATGGTGTAGAATATATTACATGGAGTTATTGTGATGGTGTAGAATATATTACATGGAGTTATTGTGATGGTGTAGAATATATTACATGGAGTTATTGTGATGTGTAGAATATATTACATGGAGTTATTGGGATGGTGTAGAATATATTACATGGAGTTATTGTGATGGTGTAGAATATATTACATGGAGTTATTGTGATGGTGTAGAATATATTACATGAAGTTATTGTGATGGTGTAGAATATATTACATGGAGTTATTGTGATGGTGTAGAATATATTACATGAAGTTATTGTGATGGTGTAGAATATATTACATAGAGTTATTGTGATGGTGTAGAATATATTACATGGAGTTATTGTGATGGTGTAGAATATATTACATGGAGTTATTGTGATGGTGTAGAATATATTACATGGAGTTATTGTGATGGTGTAGTATATATTACATGGAGTTATTGTGATGGTGTAGAATATATTACATGGAGTTATTGTGATGGTGTCACGCCCTGGCCTTAGTATTCTTTGTTTTCTTTATTATTTTAGTTAGGTCAGGGTGTGACATGGGGAATGTTTGTGTTTTGTTGGTTTTGGGTGATTCTATGGTAAAGGGGTTGTTGGTGTAGTATATGGGTTTGTGTTGAGTACATGTGTCTAGCGTTGTCTATGTATGTTTAGTTATCTAGGAGAGTCTATGGTTACCTGAATGAGTTCCCAATTAGAGACAGCTGATTTCGGTTGTCTCTGATTGGGAGCCTTATTTAGGGTAGCCATAGGCTTTCATTCTATGTGAGTAGTTGTCTATGTGATACGTTTGTAGCCAGTGTGTGCACATCGTTGTTTTAGCTTCACGATCGTTTTCTTGTTTTGTTTAGTGTTTAAGTGTTTTTTGTTTCGTTTGCCTTCTTCACCAATAAAAGGAGATGGCTTATTTTCCTAAAGCTGCGTTTTGGTCCGTCAATCCTCCACACGATCGTGACAGAACTACTCACCAATACAGGACCAAGCGGCATGGAAAGCGGCAACAGGACCCACCTACACAGGATTCGTGGACATGGGAGGAGATACTGGATGGTAAGGGGCCGTGGGCACAACCGGGAGAATATCGCCTTCCTCGTGAAGAGCTGGAGGCAGCTAAAGCCGAGAGGAGGCGATATGAGGAGGCAGCACGGAGACAAGGCTGGAAGCCCGTGAGTACAACCCAAAAATTTCTTGGGGGGGGCCTTAAAGGGAGTGTGGCGAAGTCAGGTAGGAAACCTGCGCCTACTCCCTGTACTTACCGTGGAGAGCGAGAGTACGGGCAGACACCGTGTTACGCAGTAGAGCGCACGGTGTCTCCTGTACGCGTGCATAGCCCGGTTCGGTACATTCCAGCTCCACGTATCGGCCGGGCTAGACTGAGCGTTGAGCCATATGTCATGAAGCCGGCCCAACGCATCTGGTCACCAGTGCGTCTCCTCGGGCCGGCGTACATGGCACCAGCCTTACGCATGGTGTCCCCGGTTCGCCTACATAGGCCGGTGCGGGTTTTTCCACCTCCCCGCACTGGTCAGGCGACGGGGAGCATACAACCAGGTAAGGTTGGGCAGGCTCGGCGCTCAAGGGAGCCAGTACGCCTGCACGGTCCGGTATTTCCGGCGCCACCTCCCCGCCCCAACCCAGTACCACCAGTGCCTCCTCCACGCACTAGCCATATGGTGCGTGTCTCCAGCCCTTTACCACCAGTGCCTAAACCACGCACCAAGCCTCCTGTGTGTCCCCAGAGTCCTGTGCGTCCTGTTGCTGCTCCCCGCACTAGCCCTGAGATGCGTGTCCCCAGCCCGGTGCCACCAGTCCCGGCACCACGCACCAGGCCTACAGTGCGCCTCAGCCGGCAGGAGTCTGCCGTCTGCACAGCGATGCCTGAACTGCCCGTCTGCCAAGCGCCATCTGAGCCATCCGTCTCCCCAGCGCCATCTGAGCCATCCGTCTCCCCAGCGCCATCTGAGCCATCCGTCTCCCCAGCGCCGTCTGAGCCATCCGTCTGCCATGAGCCTGCAAAGCCGCCCGTCTGCCATGAGCCTGCAAAGCCGCCCGTCTGCCATGAGCCTACTGAGCCGCCCGCCAGACAGGAGCCGCTAGAGCCGCCAGCCAGACAGGAGCCGCTAGAGCCGTCCGTCAGACAGGATCTGCCAGAGCCGCCAACCAGACAGGATCTGCCAGAGCCGCCAACCAGACAGGATCTGCCAGAGCCGCCAATCAGACAGGATCTGCCAGAGCCGCCAGCCAGCCATGAGCAGCCAGATCAGTCAGCCAGCCATGAGCAGCCAGATCCGTCAGCTAGCCATGAGCAGCCAGATCCGTCAGCTAGCCATGAGCAGCCAGATCCGTCAGCTAGCCATGAGCAGCCAGATCCGTCAGCCAGCCATGAGCAGCCAGATCTGTCAGCCAGCCGTGAGCAGCCAGATCCGTCAGCCAGCCGTGAGCAGCCAGATCCGTCAGCCAGCCGTGAGCAGCCAGATCCGTCAGCCAGCCGTGAGCAGCCAGATCCGTCAGCCAGCCGTGAGCAGCCAGATCCGTCAGCCAGCCATGAGCAGCCAGATCCGTCAGCCAGCCATGAGCAGCCAGATCCGTCAGCTAGCCATGAGCAGCCAGATCCGTCAGCTAGCCATGAGCAGCCAGATCCGTCAGCCAGCCATGGGCCGTCCCTCAGTCCGGAGCTGCAGTCCCTCAGTCCGGAGCTGCAGTCCCTCAGTCCGGTGCTGCAGTCCCTCAGCCTGGTGCTGCCCCTTATCCTGGTGCTGTCCCTTACCCTGGTACTGCCCCTTAGTTCGGAGCTGCCCCTGACCCTGGTACTGCCCCTTACCCTGGTACTGCCCCTTAATGCAGTGTGGTTAATGTGGAGGGGGGTCTTTTGGAGGAAGCTAAGGAGGCGGTTAGGGACTGTGGTGACGTGGGGACCACGACCAGAGCCGGAGCCGCCACCGTGGATGGAAGCCCACCCAGACCCTCCCCTAGACTGGTTTATGGTGCGCCCTGGCCTTAGTATTCTTTGTTTTCTTTATTATTTTAGTTAGGTCAGGGTGTGACATGGGGAATGTTTGTGTTTTGTTGGTTTTGGGTGTTTCTATGGTAAAGGGGTTATTGGGTGTAGTATATGGGTTTGTGTTGAGTACATGTGTCTAGCGTTGTCTATGTATGTTTAGTTGTCTAGGAGAGTCTATGGTTGCCTGAATGAGTTCCCAATTAGAGACAGCTGATTTCGGTTGTCTCTGATTGGGAGCCTTATTTAGGGTAGCCATAGGCTTTCATTTGTTGTGAGTAGTTGTCTATGTGATACGTTTGTAGCCAGTGTGTGCACATCGTTGTTTTAGCTTCACGATCGTTTTCTTGTTTTGTTTAGTGTTTAAGTGTTTTTGTTTCGTGTGCCTTCTTCGTAAATAAAAAGGAGATGGCTTATTTTCCTAAAGCTGCGTTTTGGTCCGTCAATCCTCCACACGATCGTGACAGATGGTGTAGAATATATTACATGGAGTTATTGTGATGGTGTAGAATATATTACATGAAGTCATTGTGATGGTGTAGAATATATTACATGAAGTTATTGTGATGGTGTAGAATATATTACATGGAGTTATTGTGATGGTGTAGAATATATTACATGAAGTCATTGTGATGGTGTAGAATATATTACATGAAGTTATTGTGATGGTGTAGAATATATTACATGGAGTTATTGTGATGGTGTAGAATATATTACATGGAGTTATTGTGATGGTGTAGAATATATTACATGGAGTTATTGTGATGGTGTAGAATATATTACATGAAGTTATTGTGATGGTGTAGAATATATTACATGGAGTTATTGTGATGGTGTAGAATATATTACATGGAGTTATTGTGATGGTGTAGAATATATTACATGGAGTTATTGTGATGGTGTAGAATATATTACATGGAGGTATTGTGATGGTGTAGAATATATTACATGGAGTTATTGTGATGTGTAGAATATATTACATGGAGTTATTGTGATGGTGTAGAATATATTACATGGAGTTATTGTGATGGTGTAGAATATATTACATGGAGTTATTGTGATGGTGTAGAATATATTACATGGAGTTATTGTGATGGTGTAGAATATATTACATGGATTTATTCTACTTTTTAAAATGTTAAACAAAGGTCTGTATCGGTGGCTTGTAGGCTGTGAGTGGAATCCAGGAGATGCTTAATGTGTTGATGTTAATTAAGGGTCAATTACCATGAGACTGTCAGTTATCACCATGACAATCACCGGCTGACAAAATGTCATGACCGACACAGTCCTAGGTGACATCAATAAGGGATCATAGCTTTCACCAGGATTCACCTGGTCAGTCTATGCCATGGAATAAACAGGTATTCCTAATGTTTTGTACACACAGTGTATATCATGTGTATATAACAAATAAACACACTGGAACTGAGAAGGGAAGGGGGAGGGAGGCCAGGAAGGGAGGGGAAAAGAACAACAGATTTGTGTTTAGTTTGTAGGTGAACAAAACATGAAAAACACATAGGTCCTTAAATGATGTGTCCTCAAATATTATGTAATCTAAATATCTCAGATGAGTCAAGGAGGACAGATGACAACAGCAGCAGCCAGGATGAAATTATATGGTAGATGATGATATAGGAGACCCAGACACAGACCTGGAGCAGTGGGGTCGTGATGTAGGAGACCCAGACACAGACCTAGAGTAGTGGGGTCAGGATGTAGGAGACCCAGACACAGACCTAGAGCAGTGGGGTCATGATGTAGGAGACCCAGACACAGACCTAGAGTAGTGGGGTCATGATGTAGGAGACCCAGACACAGACCTGGAGTAGTGGGGTCATGATGTAGGAGACCCAGACACAGACCTAGAGCAGTGGGGTCATGTTTTATTGTCAGCCGTTTATTGTCATGCAAAAGGCTGTTGGTCTCAAGGTAAATGACCGTTAGTTAACATTGACACGTTTATCACCTCCAGGCCTCCACTGTCTACAAGCTGCTGATGAGCCCATTTGGAACATCTACATTTTAAAAAGTCAGAATTGAATGTTCACCATCACAATAAATCCATTATTTATTTTAGGCAGGTCTAAAGAAACATGATATGAAGAAAATGTTTTTAGAAGAACAGAATATGAGTCGCCTACTTTATGTTAACTGGCTATGCTCCATGATAGAGGATGTAGGCTTGTTCATTTAATAGACTAGATACTGTATGTTATCTGACTAGATACTGTATGTTATTTGACTAGATACTGTATGTTATCTGGCTATGCTATAGACTGTAGGCTTGTTCATTTAGCAGACTAGATACTGTATGTTATCTGGCTATGCTATAGACTGTAGGCTTGTTCATTTAGTAGACTAGATACTGTATGTTATCTGGCTATGCTATAGACTGTAGGCTTGTTCATTTAGTAGACTAGATACTGTATGTTATCTGGCTATGCTATAGACTGTAGGCTTGTTCATTTAGCAGACTAGATACTGTATGTTATCTGACTAGATACTGTATGTTATCTGACTAGATACTGTATGTTATCTGGCTAGATACTGTATGTTATCTGACTAGATACTGTATGTTATCTGACTAGATACTGTATGTTAGATACTGTATGTTATCTGACTAGATACTGTATGTTATCTGACTAGATACTGTATGTTATCTGACTAGATACTGTATGTTATCTGACTAGATACTGTATGTTATCTGACTAGATACTGTATGTTATCTGACTAGATACTGTATGTTAGATACTGTATGTTATCTGACTAGATACTGTATGTTATCTGGCTATGATATAGACTGTAGGCTTGTTCATTTAGCAGACTAGATACTGTATGTTATCTGACTAGATACTGTATGTTATCAGACTAGATACTGTATGTTAACTGGCTAGATACTGTATGTTATCTGACTAGATACTGTATGTTATTTGGCTAGATACTGTATGTTATCTGGCTAGATACTGTATGTTATCTGACTAGATACTGTATGTTATCTGACTAGATACTGTATGTTATCTGACTAGATACTGTATGTTATCTGACTAGATACTGTATGTTATCTGACTAGATACTGTATGTTATCAGACTAGATACTGTATGTTATCTGACTAGATACTGTATGTTAGATACTGTGTGTTATCTGACTAGATACTGTATGTTATCTGACTAGATACTGTGTGTTATCAGACTAGATACTGTATGTTATCTGACTAGATACTGTATGTTATCTGACTAGATACTGTGTGTTATCAGACTAGATACTGTATGTTATCAGACTAGATACTGTGTGTTATCAGACTAGATACTGTATGTTATCTGACTAGATACTGTATGTTATCTGACTAGATACTGTATGTTATCTGACTAGATACTGTATGTTATCAGACTAGATACTGTATGTTATCTGACTAGATACTGTATGTTAACTGGCTATGATATAGACTGTAGGCTTGTTCATTTAGCTGACTAGATACTGTATGTTATCTGACTAGATACTGTATGTTATCTGACTAGATACTGTATGTTATCTGACTAGATACTGTATGTTATCTGACTAGATACTGTATGTTATCTGACTAGATACTGGATGTTATCTGGCTAGATACTGTATGTTATCTGACTAGATACTGTATGTTATCTGACTAGATACTGTGTGTTATCAGACTAGATACTGTATGTTATCTGACTAGATACTGTATGTTAGATACTGTATGTTATCTGACTAGATACTGTATGTTATCTGACTAGATACTGTATGTTAGATACTGTATGTTATCTGACTAGATACTGTATGTTATCTGACTAGATACTGTATGTTATCTGACTAGATACTGTATGTTAGATACTGTATGTTATCTGACTAGATACTGTATGTTAGATACTGTATGTTATCTGACTAGATACTGTATGTTAGATACTGTATGTTATCTGACTAGATACTGTATGTTATCTGACTAGATACTGTATGTTAGATACTGTATGTTATCTGACTAGATACTGTATGTTATCTGACTAGATACTGTATGTTAGATACTGTATGTTATCTGACTAGATACTGTATGTTATCTGACTAGATACTGTATGTTAGATACTGTATGTTATCTGACTAGATACTGTATGTTATCTGACTAGATACTGTATGTTATCTGACTAGATACTGTATGTTATCTGACTAGATACTGTATGTTATCTGACTAGATACTGTATGTTATCTGACTAGATACTGTATGTTATCTGACTAGATACTGTATGTTATCTGACTAGATACTGTATGCTATCAGACTAGATACTGTATGTTATCTGGCTAGATACTGTGTGTAATCTGACTAGATACTGTGTGTTATCTGACTAGATACTGTATGTTATCTGACTAGATACTGTATGTTAGATACTGTATGTTATCTGACTAGATACTGTATGTTATCTGACTAGATACTGTGTGTTATCTGACTAGATACTGTATGTTATCTGACTAGATACTGTATGTTAGATACTGTATGTTATCTGACTAGATACTGTATGTTATCTGACTAGATACTGTATGTTATCTGACTAGATACTGTATGTTATCTGACTAGATACTGTATGTTATCTGACTAGATACTGTATGTTATCTGACTAGATACTGTATGTTATCTGACTAGATACTGTGTGTTATCTGACTAGATACTGTATGTTATCTGACTAGATACTGTGTGTTATCTGACTAGATACTGTGTGTTATCTGACTAGATACTGTGTGTTAACTGGCTAGATACTGTGTGTTATCTGACTAGATACTGTGTGTTATCTGACTAGATACTGTATGTTATCTGACTAGATACTGTATGTTAGATACTGTATGTTATCTGACTAGATACTGTATGTTATCTGACTAGATACTGTGTGTTATCTGACTAGATACTGTGTGTTATCTGACTAGATACTGTATGTTATCTGACTAGATACTGTATGTTAGATACTGTATGTTATCTGACTAGATACTGTGTGTTATCTGACTAGATACTGTATGTTAGATACTGTATGTTATCTGACTAGATACTGTATGTTATCTGACTAGATACTGTATGTTAGATACTGTATGTTATCTGACTAGATACTGTATGTTATCTGACTAGATACTGTGTGTTATCTGACTAGATACTGTATGTTATCTGGCTAGATACTGTATGTTATCTGACTAGATACTGTATGTTATCTGGCTAGATACTGTATGTTATCTGGCTAGATACTGTATGTTATCTGGCTATGCTATAGGATGTAGGCTTGTTCATTTAGCAGACTAGATACTGTATGTTATCTGACTAGATACTGTATGTTATCTGGCTAGATACTGTATGTTATCTGGCTATGATATAGACTGTAGGCTTGTTCATTTAGTAGACTAGATATTGTATGTTATCTGACTAGATACTGTATGTTATCTGACTAGATACTGTGTGTTATCTGACTAGATACTGTGTGTTATCTGACTAGATACTGTATGTTATCTGACTAGATACTGTATGTTAACTGGCTATGCTATAGACTGTAGGCTTGTTCATTTAGCAGACTAGATACTGTATGTTATCTGACTAGATACTGTGTGTTATCTGACTAGATACTGTATGTTATCTGACTAGATACTGTATGTTATCTGACTAGATACTGTATGTTATCTGACTAGATACTGTATGTTATCTGACTAGATACTGTGTGTTATCTGACTAGATACTGTATGTTATCTGACTAGATACTGTGTGTTATCTGACTAGATACTGTGTGTTATCTGACTAGATACTGTGTGTTAACTGGCTAGATACTGTGTGTTATCTGACTAGATACTGTGTGTTATCTGACTAGATACTGTATGTTATCTGACTAGATACTGTATGTTAGATACTGTATGTTATCTGACTAGATACTGTGTGTTATCTGACTAGATACTGTGTGTTATCTGACTCGATACTGTATGTTATCTGACTAGATACTGTATGTTATCTGACTAGATACTGTATGTTAGATACTGTATGTTATCTGACTAGATACTGTGTGTTATCTGACTAGATACTGTATGTTAGATACTGTATGTTATCTGACTAGATACTGTATGTTATCTGACTAGATACTGTATGTTAGATACTGTATGTTATCTGACTAGATACTGTATGTTATCTGACTAGATACTGTGTGTTATCTGACTAGATACTGTATGTTATCTGGCTAGATACTGTATGTTATCTGACTAGATACTGTATGTTATCTGGCTAGATACTGTATGTTATCTGGCTAGATACTGTATGTTAACTGGCTATGCTATAGACTGTAGGCTTGTTCATTTAGCAGACTAGATACTGTATGTTATCTGACTAGATACTGTTTGTTATCTGGCTAGATACTGTATGTTATCTGGCTATGCTATAGACTGTAGGCTTGTTCATTCAGCTGACTAGATACTGTGTGTTATCTGACTAGATACTGTATGTTATCTGACTAGATACTGTGTGTTATCTGACTAGATACTGTGTGTTATCTGACTAGATACTGTATGTTATCTGGCTAGATACTGTATGTTAACTGGCTATGCTATAGACTGTAGGCTTGTTCATTCAGCTGACTAGATACTGTATGTTATCTGACTAGATACTGTGTGTTATCTGACTAGATACTGTATGTTATCTGACTAGATACTGTATGTTATCTGACTAGATACTGTATGTTAGATACTGTATGTTATCTGACTAGATACTGTATGTTAGATACTGTATGTTATCTGACTAGATACTGTATGTTAGATACTGTATGTTATCTGACTAGATACTGTATGTTATCTGACTAGATACTGTATGTTATCTGACTAGATACTGTGTGTTATCTGACTAGATACTGGATGTTATCTGACTAGATACTGTATGTTATCTGACTAGATACTGTGTGTTATCTGACTAGATACTGTATGTTATCTGACTAGATACTGTATGTTATCTGACTAGATACTGTATGTTATCTGACTAGATACTGTATGTTAGATACTGTATGTTATCTGACTAGATACTGTATGTTAGATACTGTATGTTATCTGACTAGATACTGTATGTTAGATACTGTATGTTATCTGACTAGATACTGTATGTTATCTGACTAGATACTGTATGTTATCTGACTAGATACTGTATGTTATCTGACTAGATACTGTATGTTGTCTGGCTATGCTATAGACTGTAGGCTTGTTCATTTAGCTGACTAGATACTGTGTGTTATCTGACTAGATACTGTATGTTGTCTGGCTATGCTATAGACTGTATGCTTGTTCATTTAGCTGACTAGATACTGTATGTTATCTGACTAGATACTGTATGTTATCTGACTAGATACTGTATGTTATCTGGCTAGATACTGTGTGTTATCTGACTAGATACTGTATGTTATCTGGCTAGATACTGTGTGTTATCTGACTAGATACTGTATGTTATCTGGCTAGATACTGTGTGTTATCTGACTAGATACTGTATGTTATCTGGCTAGATACTGTGTGTTATCTGACTAGATACTGTATGTTATCTGACTAGATACTGTATGTTATCTGGCTAGATACTGTATGTTATCTGACTAGATACTGTATGTTATCTGGCTAGATACTGTATGTTATCTGACTAGATACTGTATGTTAACTGGCTCCATGATATAGGATGTAGGCTTGTTCATTTAGCAGACAAGACAGACCTATGGTTATAAGTCATGTGCCAATATTTTATATTATATGATTTTATAGAAAGAAGAATATAATTGTAATTAGCTGAATCAAATAGAAATGATATTTTTCTCATTCCAGAGCGAGTGCCCATTTGAAGTGTCTATTTTGAGTGTAAAAGTGATCATTTGAAACAGTTATTTGGCAACTTTAGAAATGATTGATACAAACCTTAGTAAAGCCAATTCTAAAGTGTAGTTTCACCAGGACATCTACTGAGGCATTTCAACAGTGGCACAGCAACAGGTAGTCAGGGAGACATGCACTTAAACACATCCCCTCATTCATCTAGAAATATAACAGACTTTATTCTAAAAATTAAATGTAGAGTTTATTCTCTCAATACTGCCACTTTATTCTCAAACTATTGCCACGGAGACAACAGAAGAATAGGATATGATGGAAAGAGACACCAGACAAGACATAGAGACAGCAACAGAAGAATTGTATATGATGGAGAGAGACACCAGACAAGACATAGAGACAGCAACAGAATAATAGGATATGATGGAAAGAGACACCAGACAAGACATAGAGACAGCAACAGAAGAATAGGATATGATGGAAAGAGACACCAGACAAGACATAGAGACAGCAACAGATGAATAGGATATGATGGAAAGAGACACCAGACAAGACACAGAGACAGCAACAGAAGAACTGTATATGATGGAAAGAGACACCAGACAAGACACAGAGACAGCAACAGAAGAACTGTATATGATGGAAAGAGACACCAGACAAGACACAGAGACAGCAACAGAAGAACTGTATATGATGGAAAGAGACACCAGACAAGACACAGAGACAGCAACAGAATAATAGGATATGATGGAAAGAGACACCAGACAAGACACAGAGACAGCAACAGAAGAATAGGATATGATGGAAAGAGACACCAGACAAGACATAGAAACAGCAACAGAAGAATAGGACATGATGGAAAGAGACACCAGACAAGACATAGAGACAGCAACAGAAGAATAGGACATGATGGAAAGAGACACCAGACAAGACATAGAGACAGCAACAGAATAATTGTATATGATGGAGAGAGACACCAGACAAGACATAGAGACAGCAACAGAAGAACAGGATATGATGGAGAGAGACACCAGACAAGACATAGAGACAGCAACAGAAGAACTGTATATGATGGAAAGAGACACCAGACAAGACATAGAGACAGCAACAGAAGAATAGGATATGATGGAAAGAGACACCAGACAAGACATAGAGACAGCAACAGAAGAACAGGATATGATGGAGAGAGACACCAGACAAGACATAGAGACAGCAACAGAAGAACAGGATATGATGGAAAGAGACACCAGACAAGACATAGAGACAGCAACAGAAGAATAGGATATGATGGAAAGAGACACCAGACAAGACATAGAGACAGCAACAGAAGAATTGTATATGATGGAGAGAGACACCAGACAAGACATAGAGACAGCAACAGAAGAATTGTATATGATGGAGAGAGACACCAGACAAGACATAGAGACAGCAACAGATGAATAGGATATGATGGAGAGAGACACCAGACAAGACACAGAGACAGCAACAGAAGAATAGGACATGATGGAAAGAGACACCAGACAAGACATAGAGACAGCAACAGAAGAATTGTATATGATGGAGAGAGACAGATTGGCTCAATGGCAAGGTCAGAGTTTATGTTTTAAGTTTTTGAGTGGTTTTTGGAAATACACTGGTGTTATATTCATGGATTTAACTGTTGAAATTCCTTCCCGAACCCCCCTACTGGCTATGGGCCACCAATGTCTTCAAATCCTAGGGGAGAGAGGAGCTGCTACCCCTGGGGAGAGAGGAGCTGCTACCCCTGGGGAGAGAGGAGCTGCTACCCCTGGGGAGAGAGGAGCTGCTACCCCTGGGGAGAGAGGAGCTGCTACCCCTGGGGAGAGAGGAGCTGCTACCCCTGGGGAGAGAGAGGAGCTGCTACCCCTGGGGAGAGAGGAGCTGCTACCCCTGGGGAGAGAGAGGAGCTGCTACCCCTGGGGAGAGAGAGGAGCTGCTACCCCTGGGGAGAGAGGAGCTGCTACCCCTGGGGAGAGAGGAGCTGCTACCCCTGGGGAGAGAGAGGAGCTGCTACCCCTGGGGAGAGAGGAGCAGCTACCCCTGGGGAGAGAGGAGCTGCTACCCCTGGGGAGAGAGGAGCAGCTACCCCTGGGGAGAGAAAGGAGCTGCTAACCCTGGGGAGAGAGGAGCTGCTACCGCTGGGGAGAGAGGAGCTGCTACCCCTGGGGAGAGAGAGGAGCTGCTACCCCTGGGGAGAGAGGAGCTGCTACCCCTGGGGAGAGAGGGGAGCTGCTACCCCTGGAGAGAGAGGAGCTGCTACCCCTGGGGAGAGAGGAGCTGCTACCCCTGGGGAGAGAGGAGCTGCTACCCCTGGGGAGAGAGGAGCTGCTACCCCTGGGGAGAGAGAGGAGCTGCTACCCCTGGGGAGAGAGGAGCTGCTACCCCTGGGGAGAGAGGAGCTGCTACCCCTGGGGAGAGAGGAGCTGCTACCCCTGAGGAGAGAGGAGCTGCTACCCCTGGGGAGAGAGGAGCTGCTACCCCTGGGGAGAGAGAGGAGCTGCTACCCCTGGGGAGAGAGGAGCTGCTACCCCTGGGGAGAGGGGAGCTGCTACCCCTGGGGAGAGAGGAGCTGCTACCCCTGGAGAGAGAGGAGCTGCTACCGCTGGGGAGAGAGGAGCTGCTACCCCTGGGGAGAGAGAGGAGCTGCTACCCCTGGAGAGAGAGGAGCTGCTACCCCTGGGGAGAGAGAGGAGCTGCTACCCCTGGGGAGAGAGGAGCTGCTACCCCTGGGGAGAGAGAGGAGCTGCTACCCCTGGGGAGAGAGGAGCTGCAACCAGGAGAGACTGCGATTCTGCTCGGGAAGAGTTTGCTGATGCTTCACAATATGCCATGTCTCAGTCACCAGGTCTCAACACAATAGAACACAACCATCAACAGAACACCAAATGATGGAATTTCTTGTGGAAGAATGGTGTCACATCCCTCCAATAGAGTTCCAGACAGTTGTAGAATGTATTCCAAGGCACATTGTAAGAGCTGTAAAGAGAGAGGGAGGGGAGAGAGAACAGGCAGAACCTGATATGTAAATGAGCAGAGCAAATGAAAGTAACTTTCGACGACCGAATGATCATTCAGACTCTGTTTCTATTGAGAGATAAAAGGTAAGACGACGATTGTTATGTGTATTAATATAGTTGATGATATTGTTATGTGTATTCATATAGTTGATGATATTGTTATGTGTATTCATATAGTTGATGATATTGTTATGTGTATTCATATAGTTGATGATATTGTTATGTGTTTTCATATAGTTGATGATATTGTTATGTATATTAATATAGTTGATGATATTGTTATGTGTATTCATATTGTTGATGATATTGTTGTGTGTATTCATATAGTTGATGATATTGTTATGTGTATTCATATAGTTGATGATATTGCTATGTGTTTTCATATAGTTGATGATATTGTTATGTGTATTCATATAGTTGATGATATTGTTATGTGTATTCATATAGTTGATGATATTGTTATGTGTATTCATATTGTTGATGGTATTGTTATATGTATTCATATAGTTGATGATATTGTTATGTGTTTTCATATAGTTGATGATATTGTTATGTGTATTCATATAGTTGATGATATGTGTATTCATATAGTGAATTATATTTATGATGGACAGTGTTATAATAGTCCTTAAATATTTGATATAAATTAAATGTGCTGGTTGAATTTGTTCTGTTCCCATCTGTTTCCCAGGATGATCACTCCAACACTATCTAGAATCTAAAAGGGTTATTTGGATGTCCCGATAGAAGAACCCTTTGTAGAAGCCTTTTGGGTACTAGGTAGAACACTTTTGGGTTCCATGAAGAACCCTTTCCACAGAGGGCTCTACATGGAAGCCAGAAGAGTTCTACCTGGAACCCAAAATAATCTCCTATGGGGACAGCCGGAGGACCCGTTTGGAACCCTTTATTCTAAGCGTGTACTGTATCATAGGTCTATAGACTTGTCTTCTCTAAACACAACAAGCAAACAAACATTTTCTCTTTCTAATCTACTGTTAATGCTTTTCACTCAGTAAGGTATTTTGTGTGAAAGAGACAATTATTGTGGAAAGCCTAACAACAACATACACTTCCTCAAAACAGGTTGTCTGTATTCATTAGTGCCCACTGTAGCAAAATGTTTAGCAACAGAAACCAATTAGGTAGTGTTGTACAACATTTGGAGTAAACTGTTTATGCAACATTTTAAAAATGTTGGCTGTGGAGTAAATTAATGAATACAGCCCCTGTTTATGCCTCCCTGATGCTGAACCCTGAACGTAGCCTGAGGGGTATTTTTTATTATTTAACTAAGCAAGTCAGTTAACCTGCCTGGGAACGGGTTTCCGCTAGCGGAAAGTGAAATTGCATGGCGCCAAATTCAAACAACAGAAACCTCATAAATCAAATTTCTCAAACATACAAGTATTAGACACCATTTTAAAGATACAATTCTCGTTAATCCAGCCACAGTGTCTGATTTCAAAAAGGCTTTACAGCGAAAGCTCCACAAACGATTATGTTAGGTCACCACCAAATCACAGAAAAACAGCAATTTGTCTAGCCAAAGAGAGGAGTCACAAAAAGCACAAATAGAGATAAAATTAATCACTAACCTTTGATGATCTTCATCAGATGAGACTCATCGGACTTCATGTTGCACAATACATGTATGTTTGTTCGATAAAGTGCATATTTATCTAAAAAAATCTCATTTTACATTGACGTGTTATGTTCAGTAGTTCCAAAACATTTTGCAGAGAGCCACGTCAATTTACAGAAATTCTCATTATAAATGTTGATGGAAATAAAAGTGTTATGCATGGAACTTTAGATAAACTTCTCCTTAATGCAACCGCTGTGTCAGATTTCAAAAAGACTTTACGGAAAAAGCATACCATGCAATAATCTGAGTACGGCGCTAAGAGCCCAAATCAGCCAAATAAATATCCGCCATATTGTGGAGTCAACAGAAGTCAGAAATAGCATTATACATATTCACTTACCTTTGATGATCTTCATCAGAATACACTCCCAGGAATCCCAGTTCCATAATAAATGTTTGATTTGTTTGATAAAGTTCATAATTTACGTCCATATACCTCCTTTTGTTAGGGCGTTTGGTAAACAATTTCAAACGCACGTGCTAGTCCAGCGGAAAGGTCGGACGAAAATTCCAAAAAGTTATATTACTGGTCGTAGAAACATATCAAATGAAGTATAGAATCAATCTTTAGGATGTTTTTAACATAAATCTTCAATAATGTCCCAACCGGAGAATTCCTTTGTCTGTAGAAAAGCAATGGAACTCGAGGTCGCTCTCACATGACCGCGCATCACGAGCCCATGGCTCTCTGCCAGACACCTGACTCAATCCCCTCTCATTCGGCCCCCCTTCACAGTAGAAGCCTGACAAAGTTCTAAAGACTGTTGACATCTAGTGGAAGCCTTAGGAAGTGCAACACGAACAATTTCCCACTGTATCTTCAATAGGGGAAGAGTTGAAAAACGACCAACCTCAGATTTCCCACTTCCTGGTTGGATTTTTTCTCAAGTTTTTGCCTGCCATATGAGTTATGTTATACTCACAGACATCATTCAAACAGTTTTAGAAACTTCAGAGTGTTTTCTATGCAATACTACTAATAATATGTATATATTAGCATCTGGGACTAAATAGCAGGCAGTTTACTGTGGGCACGCTTTTCATCCAAATGTGAAAATGCTGCCCCCTATCCCAAATAAGTTTTAAAGAACAAATTCTATGTTCAATGACAGCTTAGGAACAGTGGGGGCAGAACAGCAGATTTGTACCTTGTCAGCTCAGAGATCTTCCGGTTACTTCTCCAACGCTCGAGGCTACCTGCCACCCCAATGCAAGATAGATATACTGTTTTTCGAAAGTTAGCCAGGTTTAGTTAGCTTCACATTCCAGCTCAGAACTCATCCATCAGAATATACAGTGTTAGCCAGGTTTAGTTAGCTTCACATTCCAGCTCAGGCCTCATCCATCAGAATATACAGAGCGCTAGTCATCAGGAAGGTGCTCTCTCAGCAGAATGGAAAATATCTCAATGACTTGACATGTTCTGGTTGTGAATTCAGGCTACAAGGTGAGAATCCTGACAGGGATTATTGTAAAGTGTGTAGATAAATTAAATGTATGGTGTAATGTTAGTATAGTGAATGGAAGTAAAACACACCTAACAGTAGATAAATTAAATGTATGGTGTAATGTTAGTATAGTGAAGTAAAACACTCCTAACAGTAGATAAATTAAATGTATGGTGTAATGTTAGTATAGTGAAGTAAAACACTCCTAACAGTAGATAAATTAAATGTATGGTGTAATGTTAGTATAGTGAAGTAAAACACTCCTAACAGTAGATAAATTAAATGTATGGTGTAATGTTAGTATAGTGAAGTAAAACACTCCTAACAGTAGATACATTAAATGTATGGTGTAATGTTAGTATAGTGAAGTAAAACACTCCTAACAGTAGATAAATTAAATGTATGGTGTAATGTTAGTATAGTGAAGTAAAACACTCCTAACAGTAGATACATTATGTGTATGGTGTAATGTTAGTATAGTGAAGTAAAACACTCCTAACAGTAGATAAATTAAATGTATGGTGTAATGTTAGTATAGTGAAGTAAAACACTCCTAACAGTAGATAAATTAAATGTATGGTGTAATGTTAGTATAGTGAAGTAAAACACTCCTAACAGTCTACTTCTACTGAGACAGGTTGGTGTCAGTTTAATCAAACAACATGGAGCTGACTGGACCTGGTCAAGTCAAATTCAATACATCAATATTCATATATTATTGTTCTACATTTAACATTTCATATGATAATGTAATTGTATCATAGTTCCACTATAGTGTAGTGACCCTCTACATTTCATATGATAATGTAATATAATGTTTCAAGCGAGCAACCCGGTTTCGCTTCCCTGCCCCGCTGTTTGCTATATTGGTGTCAGAAGTTGGATGCTGGCTTTGAGGCCATCAGAACGCCCGGATGTGTGAGGGGCCAGAGTAGTCTAAACATGGGGACATGCCTTCACGTTCGGAGGGGGCAGTGTGAGCCACGTTACAATTCCCAGCAAGGGTTAACCCTATTGGTGCGATGTGAAGGTGTTTGACTTACTTGCCAGCGACCCGGATTCTCTTCCTGCCCTACATCTGTACTCAGAATTGTACTTGGTGAGATGGTGCTGCTGGTGATAGACAACATTTAGAGACAGAATACAGACAGAAGAGTTTACACAGAGTTTCCATACAACATTATACACAACTAGATAGAGTGAGCATAGAGCTATAAGAGAATGAACAGTGGATACACACATATACAGTACAGTGGCTATACAGTTGATATACAGTACAGTGGATATACAGTTGATATACAGTACAGTTGATATACAGTACAGTGGATATACAGTTGATATACAGTACAGTGGATATACAGTTGATATACAGTACAGTTGATATACAGTACAGTTTATATACAGTTGATATACCAGTACAGTTGATATACAGTTGATAACCAGTACAGTGGATATACAGTTGATATACAGTTGATATACAGTACAGTGGATATACAGTTGATATACAGTACAGTGGCTATACAGTTGATATACAGTTGATATACAGTACAGTGGCTATACAGTTGATATACAGTACAGTGGATATACAGTTGATATACAGTACAGTGGCTATACAGTTGATATACAGTTGATATACAGTACAGTTGATATACAGTTGATATACAGTACAGTGGATATACAGTTGATATACAGTGGATATACAGTTGATATACAGTTGATATACAGTACAGTGGATATACAGTTGATATACAGTACAGTGGATATACAGTTGATATACAGTTGATATACAGTACAGTGGCTATACAGTTGATATACAGTACAGTGGCTATACAGTTGATAAACAGTGGATATACAGTTGATATACAGTGGATATAGTGACAGTGGATATGCAGTTGATATACAGTACAGTGATATACAGTTGATATACAGTACAGTGGATATACAGTTGATAACAAGTACAGTGAATATACAGTTGATATACAGTACAGTGGCTATAGAGTTGATATACAGTACAGTGACTATACAGTTGATTAACAGTACAGTGGATATACAGTTGATATACAGTGGATATACAGTTGATATACAGTTGATATACAGTACAGTGGATATACAGTTGATATACAGTACAGTGGATATACAGTTGATATACAGTACAGTGGCTATACAGTTGATAAACAGTACAGTGGATATACAGTTGATATACAGTACAGTGGATATACAGTTGATATACAGTACAGTGGATATACAGTTGATATACAGTACAGTGGCTATACAGTTGATATACAGTACAGTGGATATACAGTACAGTGGATGTACAGTTGATATACAGTACAGTGGATATACAGTTGATATACAGTACAGTGGATATACAGTTGATATACAGTACAGTGGATATACAGTTGATATACAGTATAGTGGATATACAGTTGATATACAGTATAGTGGATATACAGTTGATATACAGTACAGTTGATATACAGTACAGTGGCTATACAGTTGATATACAGTACAGTGGATATACAGTTGATATACAGTACAGTGATTATATACAGTTGATATACAGTACAGTGACTAAACAGTTGATAACCAGTACAGTGGATATACAGTTGATAAACAGTACAGAGGATATACAGTGGATATACAGTTGATATACAGTTGATATACAGTACAGTTGATATACAGTACAGTGGCTATAGAGTTGATATACCGTATAGTGGATATACAGTTTATAAACAGTACAGTGGATATACAGTACAGTGGATATACAGTTGATATACAGTTGATAACCAGTACAGTGGATATACAGTTGATATACAGTACAGTGGCTATACAGTTGATATTCAGTACAGTGACTATATAGCTGATAACCAGTACAATGGATATACAGTTGATAAACAGTACAGTGGATATACAGTTGATATACAGTTGATATACAGTTGATGCACAGTACAGTGGATATACAGTTGATATACAGTACAGTTGATATACAGTACAGTTGATATACAGTTGATATACAGTACAGTGGCTATACAGTTGATATACAGTACAGTGGATATACAGTTGATATACAGTACAGTGGATATACAGTTGATATACAGTACAGTTGATATACAGTTGATATACAGTACAGTGGCTATACAGTTGATATACAATTGATAAACAGTGGATGTCCACATTTACAGTAAAGTAAAACATGTAGTGTACAGCATAGTCCTTTAGTCTCTATGGACCAGGTGGCCAGTTGGTGAGGGCCACAGCATAGTCCTTTAGTCTCTATGGACCAGATGGCCAGTTGGTAAGGGCCACAGCATAGTCCTTTAGTCTCTATGGGCCAGGTGGCCAGTTGGTGAGGGCCACAGCATAGTCCTTTAGTCTCTATGGGCCAGGTGGCCAGTTGGTGAGGGCCACAGCATAGTCCTTTAGTCTCTATGGACCAGATGGCCAGTTGGTAAGGGCCACAGCATAGTCCTTTAGTCTCTATGGGCCAGGTGGCCAGTTGGTGAGGGCCACAGCATAGTCCTTTAGTCTCTATGGGCCAGATGGCCAGTTGGAAAGGGCCACAGCATAGTCCTTTAGTCACCATGGGCCAGATGGCCAGGTGGTGAGGGCCACAGCATAGTCCTTTAGTCACTATGGGCCAGATGGCCAGTTGGTGAGGGCCACAGCATAGTCCTTTAGTCTCTATGGACCAGATGGCCAGCTGGTGAGGGCCACAGCATAGTCTTTTAGTCTCCATGGGCCAGATGGCCAGCTGGTGAGGGCCATAGCATAGTCCTTTAGTCTCTATGGGCCAGATGGCCAGTTGGTGAGGGCCACAGCATAGTCCTTTAGTCTCTATGGGCCAGATGGCCAGTTGGTGAGGGTCACAGCATAGTCCTTTAGTCTCTATGGGCCAGATGGCCAGCTGGTGAGGGCCATAGCATAGTCCTTTAGTCTCTATGGGCCAGGTGGCCAGTTGGTGAGGGCCACAGCATAGTCCTTTAGTCTCTATGGGCCAGATTGCCAGTTGGTGAGGGCCACAGCATAGTCCTTTAGTCTCTATGGGCCAGATGGCCAGTTGGTAAGGGCCACAGCATAGTCCTTTAGTCTCTATGGGCCAGATGGCCAGTTGGTGAGGGCCACAGCATAGTCATTTAGTCTCTATGGGCCAGATGGCCAGTTGGTGAGGGCCACAGCATAGTCATTTAGTCTCTATGGGCCAGATGGCCAGTTGGTGAGGGCCACAGCATAGTCCTTTAGTCTCTATGGACTAGATGGTCAGTTGGTGAGGGCCACAGCATAGTCCTTTAGTCTCTATGGGCCAGATGGCCAGTTGGTAAGGGCCACAGCATAGTCCTTTAGTCTCTATGGGCCAGATGGCCAGTTGGTGAGGGCCACAGCATAGTAATTTAGTCTCTATGGGCCAGATGGCCAGTTGGTGAGGGCCATAGCATTCTGTAAGGCATTTAAACTATACAGAATACAACTATCCACAAAACCCAAACGAAAAAGGACATCTTATATATGATCCCCAAAAGACTCTGATTGGGAACCACACCAACATAGAAATAAAGAAACTAGAATGCCCACCCTAGTCACACGTGACAAAAAAAAAACACACCCTGGCCTAACCAAAATAGAGAATAAAAGCCTCTCTATGGCCAGGCCGTGACAAAAAAAGTTTTCTGAATATGATAAATTTCACTTTTCTATTTAAAACTTGTTCATTAATTATAATGTACATAATAATGCAAATGTCCTGTTGCTGCAGGATTATTCTCCTGCTGTAGCAAACTGGTTCAATTTAAGATCCAACATCTGTAGCAATATACCTCTCTCTAATGTATATGGCTATATCAGGATATATATACCTCTCTCTACTGTATATGACTATATCAGGATATATATACCTCTCTCTAATGTATATGGCTCTATCAGGATATATATACCTCTCTCTAATGTATATGGCTCTATCAGGATATATATACCTCTCTCTAATGTATATGGCTCTATCAGGATATATATACCTCTCTCTAATGTATATGACTCTATCAGGATATATATACCTCTCTCTAATGTATATGGCTCTATCAGGATATATATACCTCTCTCTAATGTATATGGCTCTATCAGGATATATATACCTCTCTCTAATGTATATGGCTCTATCAGGATATATATACCTCTCTCTAATGTATATGGCTCTATCAGGATATATATACCTCTCTCTAATGTATATGACTCTATCAGGATATATATACCTCTCTCTAATGTATATGGCTCTATCAGGATATATATACCTCTCTCTAATGTATATGGCTCTATCAGGATATATATACCTCTCTCTAATGTATATGACTCTATCAGGATATATATACCTCTCTCTAATGTATATGACTCTATCAGGATATATATACCTCTCTCTAATGGCTCTATCAGGATATATATACCTCTCTCTAATGTATATGACTATATCAGGATATATATACCTCTCTCTAATGGCTCTATCAGGATATATATACCTCTCTCTAATGTATATGGCTCTATCAGGATTCACTTTTGACCATTTGACATCTTGTATTTACTGTTGTTTAGGCTGGTTGAATGAGTTGTCTATGAAAGCTACTTCATCTGCCAGAAAACAGGCGGCTGCACCAGTGACTGTAAGTTATGTGATTTCCTCATATGAAATTAAAAGTGTGTTTGTAGCCTACGCAGTTACAAAATGGCTGTTGAAACTGTGACACATATTTCTCTGTAACATTAAATAAATGTGTTGGTATGTAGGAAAGACGGGCAGACTCTCGTACTGTAGGTCTAGTCTACCTACAAACTATTATAAGGTTAGGTCGACATCAGACATTCAATAGTCAGAGTAGGTTGGAGCTATAATCACCTACAAACTATTATAAGGTTAGGTCGACGTCAGACATTCAATAGTCAGAGTAGGTTGGAGCTTTGATCACTTATCATGCTGACAAACCTGATCATGCTGACAAACCTGGTCTCTGTGAACTGATCTGAACAGGTTTAGGCTGGTCATCTATGATATGTAGGTTATAGCTGAGGTATAGACCTCAATCTACATATCACTAACAAACCACTACTATACATTATAACCTTGTCTACTTTACATAATATAACATCTACATATCACTAACAACCCACTACTATACATTATAACCTAGTCTACTTTACATAATATAACATCTACATATCACTAACAACCCACTACTATACATTATAACCTAGTCTACTTTACATAATATAACATCTACATATCACTAACAACCCACTACTATACATTATAACCTAGTCTACTTTACATAATATAACATCTACATATCACTAACAACCCACTGCTATACATTATAACCTAGTCCACTTTACATAATATAACATCTACATATCACTAACAACCCACTACTATACATTATAACCTAGTCTACTTTACATAATATAACATCTACATATCACTAACAACCCACTACTATACATTATAACCTAGTCTACTTTACATAATATAACATCTACATGTCACTAACAACCCACTACTATACATTATAACCTAGTCTACTTTACATAATATAACATCTACATATCACTAACAGCCCACTACTATACATTATAACCTAGTCTACTTTACATAATATAACATCTACATATCACTAACAACCCACTACTATACATTATAACCTAGTCTACTTTACATAATATAACATCTACATATCACTAACAACCCACTACTATACATTATAACCTAGTCTACTTTACATAATATAACATCTACTTATCACTAACAACCCACTACTATACATTATAACCTAGTCTACTTTACATAATATAACATCTACATATCACTAACAACCCACTACTATACATTATAACCTAGTCTACTTTACATAATATAACATATCACTAACAACCCACTACTATACATTATAACCTAGTCTACTTTACATAATATAACATATCACTAACAACCCACTACTATACATTATAACCTAGTCTACTTTACATAATATAACATCTACATATCACTAACAACCCACTACTATACATTATAACCTAGTCTACTTTACATAATATAACATCTCTTACCTGTTGCAAAAAACCTTTCTGAATTGATCAGTGATTTCCCCCTCAGATCATTCATGTCCGTTTTAGCCCTTCTGTCTACATTCTCAGATACATTTAGAAAATAACAGATTGAAAGACAATAAATAGCCTACTTTTAATTAATAAAAATAATTGTGAGACATGGCCTTGTGTTGTTGTACAGTCTAGAACTAACAAACAGTAACTTATTATTATTATTATTATTATTATTGACAGTTACCATGGAGATGTCATTTCACAACTACATGTTCATGTGATTGCATTAATCAAATGACTGTTTCTATGTCTGTTAAACTGTTTCATAAGTGATAATTAATAAATGTTAACAATTGACATTAAAGAATTACTGTGTTAACCACAACCAACATGTTGGATCTCTGTTTAGTTGTCACTGTGTTAACCACAACCAACATGTTGGATCTCTGTTTAGTTGTCACTGTGTTAACCACAACCAACATGCTGGATCTCTGTTTAGTTGTCACTGTGTTAACCACAACCAACATGCTGGATCTCTGTTTAGTTGTCACTGTGTTAACCACAACCAACATGTTGGATCTCTGTTTATTTGTCACTGTGTTAACCACAACCAACATGTTGGATCTCTGTTTAGGGGTCAGTGCTCTAAAATGAGTCTCTCTGGGGAGAGAGAGGAGGGGGGCCCTGCCTCTAAAATGAGTCTCTCTGGGGAGAGAGAGGAGGGGGGCCCTGCCTCTAAAATGAGACTCTCTGGGGAACATGAGACCAAAGCTAAGAGGTGAGATGACAATTTTTTAAATAATTATTAACAGTTTATTTCCAAAATGCATCACATTTGTTTTTTCATCAGAAATGGTTGCTTATGGGTACCTTCAATATTACTGTTCTCAGATTATCAGTTAATAGATTTTAGATGGGTATATCTTTATTAAATTATTATTACTATTATTACTGTCCTCTTTTTTCAAGATGTGGCCGATTTAAACATCCAGAATACATTTTTGAAATAAGATAATTTATTTGTTACGACATCTTGTTTCTAAATGGCTGCTGGGTAATTAGATATGCATCTAAATCTTTGTTCGTAGTCATCGAATTGAGTGAATGCTGCGCAGGTTCACTGAGTTGCAAACCAAATGGACAGGTCTAGCTCATTGATTTGTAGATCTGACGCAGTTGCTACCTCAGATTATGAGCCTAGCAAGTGTTGTGAATGAGTTATGTAGTACCCACAGAAGGCCACAGGGAGGAGCAAGAGAGCTATAAACCCATACTGTTTTTTGCCTTAAAACAAACCAAACAATCAATCAAATGTATTTATAAAGCCCTTTTTACAACAGCAGATGTCACAAAGTGCAATACAGAAACTCTAACCCTTCATAATACCTATTTTAGCCTTAACCCTTGACCCTAATTCCAGGGTAGGGTAGCCTAGAACACTTCTAGAAACTATTATAGTACTAAATAGCATTTTGATTATTTTGTTATTTACAACCTGTTTATGCATTTAGCTTTTTTGTTTTGTTATTTTCATATATTATTGAAAGGCAGAACACTTGATAAACAAGCCATGTTTTTCAAATGTGGTTTGAACTGTGTGACCTTGTAACATCTATATGAAAGTTCATCAATTGGCGTGGGATAGGTGGGGCAGGTTTGAGACTGATCTAAGGAATTAATGAGGTTAATACACTTTATTTATCAGCTGCCTCACCAATCGTGAATTAATAACTTTTAATTGCTAAATATTAACAATAGATGGAAGCATAAGATCACGAAGCATCAGTTATAGGCTACAAGCAGAAATATGATTAACATAAAATAGCATTCAACCACAGACTATATGTCTCATAATTTTCTAAAATGGTCACTCATTACTTTACTGTTAGCTATATATCTTGTATTAGGGCTGTGTTGGTTTTGGGAGAGCAACAAAATAGTGACTATAGCAGGTATTAAACCCCGGGTAAATAATCACTGGTCAGAACCTCAACCTTAGTATACATTCATTATAAAAAATCATCTTAATATCTGATATTGTGAGTAAACAACCTCGGAATAGAAAAGACAAGAGTGCGTCTTCCAGCCCACCAATAAATTACATAATTCAACCCTCCCGGTTAGTCAATCACCGTATTCTTATCGGCAGACTCAACAGCCTTGGTTTCTCAAATGACTGCCTCGCCTGGTTCACACACTGTGTGTGTGTGTGTGTGTGCACTCCCTGGATGAGGAGATGTAATCTCTATCCTGATTGCCTAGTCACTTTTACCCCTACCTACATGTACATATTACCTCAACTACCTGGTACCCCTCCACATTGACTCAGTACTGGTACTCCTTATAGTCTCATTATTACCTCAACTACCTGGTACCCCTGCACATTGACTCAGTACTGGTACTCCTTATAGTCTCATTATTACCTCAACTACCTGGTACCCCTGCACATTGACTCAGTACTGGTACTCCTTATAGCCTCGTTATTACCTCAACTACCTGGTACCCCTGCACATTGACTCAGTACTGGTACTCCTTATAGCCTCCTTATTACCTCAACTACCTGGTACCCCTGCACATTGACTCAGTACTGGTACTCCTTATAGTCTCATTATTACCTCAGTACTGGTACTCCTTATAGTCTCATTATTACCTCAACTACCTGGTACCCTGCACATTGACGCAGTACTGGTACTCCTTATAGCCTCATTATTACCTCAACTACCTGGTACCCCTGCACATTGACTCAGTACTGGTACTCCTTATAGTCTCATTATTACCTCAACTACCTGGTACCCCTGCACATTGACTCAGGACTGGTACTCCTTATTGTCTCATTATTACCTCAACTACCTGGTACCCCTGCACATTGACTCAGTACTGGTACTCCTTATAGCCTCATTATTACCTCAACTACCTGGTACCCCTGCACATTGACTCAGTACTGGTACTCCTTATAGTCTCATTATTACCTCAACTACCTGGTACCCCTGCACATTGACTCAGTACTGGTACTCCTTATAGTCTCATTATTACCTCAACTACCTGGTACCCCTGCACATTGACTCAGTACTGGTACTCCTTATAGCCTCATTATTACCTCAACTACCTGGTACCCCTGCACATTGACTCAGTACTGGTACTCCTTATAGTCTCATTATTACCTCAACTACCTGGTAGCCCTGCACATTGACTCAGTACTGGTACTCCTTATAGTCTCATTATTACCTCAACTACCTGGTACCCTGCACATTGACTCAGTACTGGTTCTCCTTATAGTCTCATTATTACCTCAACTACCTGGTACCCCTGCACATTGACTCAGTACTGGTTCTCCTTATAGTCTCATTATTACCTCAACTACCTGGTACCCTGCACATTGACTCAGTACTGGTACTCCTTATAGCCTCATTATTACCTCAACTACATGGTACCCTGCACATTGATTCAGTACTGGTACTCCTTATCGTCTCATTATTGTTATTTTATTGTGTTACTAGCTTTTATTTTTATCTAATTGTTCTTCCTTTTTAACTGCATTGTTGGGAAAGGGCAGGGTCAAATAATAATCACTGTGGTTATAGAGGGTCAACAGGTCAGCACTATAGGAGTAAATAATAATCACTGTGGTTATAGAGGGTCAACATGTCAGCACTATAGGAGTAAATAATAATCACTGTGGTTATAGAGGGTCAACAGGTCAGCACTTTAGGAGTAAATAATAATCACTGTGGTTGTAGAGGGTCAACAGGTCAACACTATAGGAGTAAATAATAATCACTGTGGTTATAGAGGGTCAACAGGTCAGCACTATAGGAGTAAATAATAATCACTGTGGTTATAGAGGGTCAACAGGTCAACACTATAGGAGTAAATAATAATCACTGTGGTTATAGAGGGTCAACAGGTCAGCACTATAGGAGTAAATAATAATCACTGTGGTTATAGAGGGTCAACAGGTCAGCACTATAGGAGTAAATAATAATCACTGTGGTTATAGTGGGTCAACAGGTCACCACTATAGGAGTAAATAATAATCACTGTGGTTATAGAGGGTCAACAGGTCAGCACTATAGGAGTAAATAATAATCACTGTGGTTATAGAGGGTCAACAGGTCAGCACTATAGGAGTAAATAATAATCACTGTGGTTATAGAGGGTCAACAGGTCAGCACTACAGGAGTAAATAATAATCACTGTGGTTGTAGAGGGTCAACAGGTCAGCACTATAGGAGTAAATAATAATCACTGTGGTTATAGAGGATCAACAGGTCACCACTATAGGAGTAAATAATAATCACTGTGGTTATAGAGGGTCAACAGGTCAGCACTATAGGAGTAAATAATAATCACTGTGGTTATAGAGGGTCAACAGGTCAGCACTATAGGAGTAAATAATAATCACTGTGGTTATAGAGGGTCAACAGGTCACCACTATAGGAGTAAATAATAATCACTGTGGTTATAGAGGGTCAACAGGTCAGCACTATAGGAGTAAATAATAATCACTGTGGTTATAGAGGGTCAACAGGTCAGCACTATAGGAGTAAATAATAATCACTGTGGTTATAGAGGGTCAACAGGTCAGCACTATAGGAGTAAATAATAATCCCTGTGGTTATAGAGGGTCAACAGGTCACCACTATAGGAGTAAATAATAATCACTGTGGTTATAGAGGGTCAACAGGTCAGCACTATAGGAGTAAATAATAATCACTGTGGTTGTAGAGGGTCAACAGGTCAGCACTACAGGAGTAAATAATAATCACTGTGGTTATAGAGGATCAACAGGTCACCACTTTAGGAGTAAATAATAATCACTGTGGTTATAGAGGGTCAACAGGTCAGCACTTTAGGAGTAAATAATAATCACTGTGGTTATAGAGGGTCAACAGGTCAGCACTACAGGAGTAAATAATAATCACTGTGGTTATAGAGGATCAACAGGTCACCACTTTAGGAGTAAATAATAATCACTGTGGTTATAGAAGGTCAACAGGTCAGCACTATAGGAGTAAATAATAATCACTGTGGTTATAGAGGGTCAGGTCAGCACTATAGGAGTAAATAATAATCACTGTGGTTATAGAGGGTCAACAGGTCAGCACTATAGGAGTAAATAATAATCACTGTGGTTGTAGAGGGTCAACAGGTCAGCACTACAGGAGTAAATAATAATCACTGTGGTTATAGAGGGTCAACAGGTCAGCACTTTAGGAGTAAATAATAATCACTGTGGTTATAGAGGGTCAACAGGTCAGCACTATAGGAGTAAATAATAATCACTGTGGTTGTAGAGGATCAACAGGTCAGCACTATAGGAGTAAATAATAATCACTGTGGTTGTAGAGGGTCAACAGGTCAGCACTATAGGAGTAAATAATAATCACTGTGGTTATAGAGGTTCAACAGGTCAGCACTATAGGAGTAAATAATAATCACTGTGGTTATAGAGGGTCAGGTCAGCACTATAGGAGTAAATAATAATCACTGTGGTTATAGAGGGTTAACAGGTCAGCACTACAGGAGTAAATAATAACCACTGTGGTTATAGAGGGTTAACAGGTCGGCACTACAGGTGTAAATAATAATCACTGTGGTTGTAGAGGGTCAACAGGTCAGCACTACAGGAGTAAATAATAATCACTGTGGTTATAGAGGGTCAACAGGTCAGCACTACAGGAGTAAATAATAATCACTGTGGTTATAGAGGGTCAACAGGTCAGCACTATAGGAGTAAATAATAATCACTGTGGTTATAGAGGGTCAACAGGTCAGCACTATAGGAGTAAATAATAATCACTGTGGTTATAGAGGGTCAACAGGTCAGCACTATAGGAGTAAATAATAATCACTGTGGTTATAGAGGGTCAACAGGTCAGCACTATAGGAGTAAATAATAATCACTGTGGTTATAGAGGTTCAACAGGTCAGTACTATAGGAGTAAATAATAATCACTGTGGTTATAGAGGGTCAACAGGTCAGCACTATAGGAGTAAATAATAATCACTGTGGTTATAGAGGGTCAACAGGTCAGCACTATAGGAGTAAATAATAATCACTGTGGTTATAGAGGGTCAACAGGTCAGCACTTTAGGAGTAAATAATAATCACTGTGGTTGTACAGGGTCAACAGGTCAGCACTTTAGGAGTAAATAATAATCACTGTGGTTATAGAGGGTCAACAGGTCACCACTATAGGAGTAAATAATAATCACTGTGGTTATAGAGGTTCAACAGGTCAGCACCATAGGAGTAAATAATAATCACTGTGGTTATAGAGGGTCAACAGGTCAGCACCATAGGAGTAAATAATAATCACTGTGGTTATAGAGGGTCAGGTCAGCACTTTATTAGTAAATCATAATCACTGTGGTTATAGAGGGTCAACAGGTCAGCACTATAGGAGTAAATAATAATCACTGTGGTTGTAGAGGGTCAACAGGTCAACACTTTAGGAGTAAATAATAATCACTGTGGTTATAGAGGGTCAACAGGTCAGCACTTTAGGAGTAAATAATAATCACTGTGGTTATAGAGGGTCAACAGGTCAGCACTACAGGAGTAAATAATAATCACTGTGGTTATAGAGGGTCAGGTCAGCACTACAGGAGTAAATAATAATCACTGTGGTTGTAGAGGGTCAACAGGTCAGCACTACAGGAGTAAATAATAATCACTGTGGTTATAGAGGGTCAACAGGTCAGCACTTTAGGAGTAAATAATAATCACTGTGGTTATAGTGGGTCAACAGGTCACCACTATAGGAGTAAATAATAATCACTGTGGTTGTAGAGGGTCAACAGGTCAGCACTATAGGAGTAAATAATAATCACTGTGGTTGTAGAGGGTCAACAGGTCAGCACTATAGGAGTAAATAATAATCACTGTGGTTGTAGAGGGTCAACAGGTCAGCACTATAGGAGTAAATAATAATCACTGTGGTTATAGAGGGTCAGGTCAGCACTATAGGAGTAAATAATAATCACTGTGGTTATAGAGGGTCAACAGGTCAGCACTATAGGAGTAAATAATAACCACTGTGGTTATAGAGGGTTAACAGGTCAGCACTACAGGTGTAAATAATAATCACTGTGGTTGTAGAGGGTCAACAGGTCAGCACTACAGGAGTAAATAATAATCACTGTGGTTATAGAGGGTCAACAGGTCAGCACTATAGGAGTAAATAATAATCACTGTGGTTATAGAGGGTCAACAGGTCAGCACTATAGGAGTAAATAATAATCACTGTGGTTATAGAGGGTCAACAGGTCAGCACTATAGGAGTAAATAATAATCACTGTGGTTATAGAGGGTCAACAGGTCAGCACTATAGGAGTAAATAATAATCACTGTGGTTATAGAGGTTCAACAGGTCAGTACTATAGGAGTAAATAATAATCACTGTGGTTATAGAGGGTCAACAGGTCAGCACTATAGGAGTAAATAATAATCACTGTGGTTATAGAGGGTCAACAGGTCAGCACTATAGGAGTAAATAATAATCACTGTGGTTATAGAGGGTCAACAGGTCAGCACTTTAGGAGTAAATAATAATCACTGTGGTTATAGAGGGTCAACAGGTCAGCACTTTAGGAGTAAATAATAATCACTGTGGTTATAGAGGGTCAACAGGTCACCACTATAGGAGTAAATAATAATCACTGTGGTTATAGAGGTTCAACAGGTCAGCACCATAGGAGTAAATAATAATCACTGTGGTTATAGAGGGTCAACAGGTCAGCACCATAGGAGTAAATAATAATCACTGTGGTTATAGAGGGTCAGGTCAGCACTTTATTAGTAAATCATAATCACTGTGGTTATAGAGGGTCAACAGGTCAGCACTATAGGAGTAAATAATAATCACTGTGGTTGTAGAGGGTCAACAGGTCAACACTTTAGGAGTAAATAATAATCACTGTGGTTATAGAGGGTCAACAGGTCAGCACTTTAGGAGTAAATAATAATCACTGTGGTTATAGAGGGTCAACAGGTCAGCACTACAGGAGTAAATAATAATCACTGTGGTTATAGAGGGTCAGGTCAGCACTACAGGAGTAAATAATAATCACTGTGGTTGTAGAGGGTCATCAGGTCAGCACTATAGGAGTAAATAATAATCACTGTGGTTGTAGAGGGTCAACAGGTCAGCACTATAGGAGTAAATAATAATCACTGTGGTTATAGAGGGTCAGGTCAGCACTATAGGAGTAAATAATAATCACTGTGGTTATAGAGGGTCAACAGGTCAGCACTACAGGAGTAAATAATAACCACTGTGGTTATAGAGGGTTAACAGGTCAGCACTACAGGTGTAAATAATAATCACTGTGGTTGTAGAGGGTCAACAGGTCAGCACTACAGGAGTAAATAATCATCACTGTGGTACTAGAGGGTCAACAGGTCAGCACTTTATGAGTAAATAATAATCACTGTGGTTATAGAGGGTCAACAGGTCAGCACTATAGGAGTAAATAATAATCACTGTGGTTATAGAGGGTCAACAGGTCAGCACTATAGGAGTAAATAATAATCACTGTGGTTATAGAGGGTCAACAGGTCAGCACTATAGGAGTAAATAATAATCACTGTGGTTATAGAGGGTCAACAGGTCAGCACTATAGGAGTAAATAATAATCACTGTGGTTATAGAGGGTCAACAGGTCAGCACTTTAGGAGTAAATAATAATCACTGTGGTTATAGAGGGTCAGGTCAGCACTTTAGGAGTAAATAATAATCACTGTGGTTATAGAGGGTCAACAGGTCACCACTATAGGAGTAAATAATAATCACTGTGGTTATAGAGGTTCAACAGGTCAGCACCATAGGAGTAAATAATAATCACTGTGGTTATAGAGGGTCAACAGGTCAGCACCATAGGAGTAAATAATAATCACTGTGGTTATAGAGGGTCAGGTCAGCACTTTATTAGTAAATCATAATCACTGTGGTTATAGAGGGTCAACAGGTCAGCACTATAGGAGTAAATAATAATCACTGTGGTTGTAGAGGGTCAACAGGTCAACACTTTAGGAGTAAATAATAATCACTGTGGTTATAGAGGGTCAACAGGTCAGCACTTTAGGAGTAAATAATAATCACTGTGGTTATAGAGGGTCAACAGGTCAGCACTATAGGAGTAAATAATAATCACTGTGGTTATAGAGGGTCAGGTCAGCACTACAGGAGTAAATAATAATCACTGTGGTTATAGAGGGTCAACAGGTCAGCACTATAGGAGTAAATAATAATCACTGTGGTTATAGAGGGTCAACAGGTCAGCACTTTAGGAGTAAATAATAATCACTGTGGTTATAGAGGGTCAACAGGTCAGCACTATAGGAGTAAATAATAATCACTGTGGTTATAGAGGGTCAACAGGTCAGCACTATAGGAGTAAATAATAATCACTGTGGTTATAGAGGGTCAACAGGTCAGCACTATAGGAGTAAATAATAATCACTGTGGTTATAGAGGGTCAACAGGTCAGCACTGTAGGAGTAAATAATAATCACTGTGGTTATAGAGGGTCAACAGGTCAACACTATAGGAGTAAATGCCAGTTGGCTTTTCAAATGCCGAGCATTCAGAGTTCGAGACAGCAGGTGTAGTAGAGATAGAAGGAGAGAGAAGGGGGGAGAGAGAGAGGGGGGAGGGGGGGGGTGAAACAGAAGGATCGATACAAAGTAGCAGGTCTGGTGAACAGGTCAGGGTTCCATAGCCGCAGGCAGACCAGCAGAAACTGGATCAGCAGCACTACAAGGTATCACGTCTGGTGGATCATGTATCAATACTGATAGGATGGAAAGAAAGGGAGCGCTGCTCTCAGATCAGTTTTCTCCATTCAAATCTTTCCTCAACATTATAATTATTTCACAATACTGATGACGGATCAGCACCTAGAGGAATATTACCACCTATGGCTGCAAATATTTAGGTGGCTTATTCTAATGGTTACCCAATTAAAATGAACTAAATCACAGATTTGACACATCATTGCGTACATGTTACGATACACATCATGAAATATATTGAGACAAATTACAGACAGTAGCCTACAAGTAGCAAAATAGAAGTCAATATATTGAACATGGAATATATTTCAATATGATTGAAAGAGGCCTAAAGCCGACTGTTTATATTTTAATGCTTATCTCAGTTTTCATTTGAAGCACATTTGTAGAAGTCCCTTGTTTCTATCAATTGCAAAGACATTGGCAACTTTGTATTTGTAGTCAACTTTGTTCTGAATTAATTGGCGGTCACAAAGAGACTGATAAACCATGTGATTCTATGTTTAGCAGAGATCTTCTGTGTATAAAGTGATGCAGGAGGGCAAAAAAGCATCTAACGACTCACTCAGCTGTTCTAGTGGTCTGAGGCAGGTGTTAGATTACTCAGCTGTTCTAGTGGTCTGAGGTAGGTGTTAGATTACTCAGCTGTTCTAGTGGTCTGAGGCAGGTGGTAGATTACTCAGCTGTTCTAGTGGTCTGAGGCAGGTGGTAGATTACTCAGCTGTTCTAGTGGTCTGAGGCAGGTGTTAGATTACTCAGCTGTTCTAGTGGTCTGAGGCAGGTGTTAGATTACTCAGCTGTTCTAGTGGTCTGAGGCAGGTGGTAGATTACTCAGCTGTTCTAGTGGTCTGAGGCAGGTGGTAGATTACTCAGCTGTTCTAGTGTTCTGAGGCAGGTGTTAGATTACTCAGCTGTTCTAGTGGTCTGAGGCAGGTGTTAGATTACTCAGCTGTTCTAGTGGTCTGAGGCAGGTGTTAGATTACTCAGCTGTTCTAGAGGTCTGAGGCAGGTGTTAGATTACTCAGCTGTTCTAGTGGTCTGAGGCAGGTGTTAGATTACTCAGCTGTTCTAGTGGTCTGAGGCAGGTGTTAGATTACTCAGCTGTTCTAGTGGTCTGAGACAGGTGTTAGATTACTCAGCTGTTCTAGTGGTCTGAGGCAGGTGGTAGATTACTCAGCTGTTCTAGTGGTCTGAGGCAGGTGTTAGATTACTCAGCTGTTCTAGTGGTCTGAGGCAGGTGTTAGATTACTCAGCTGTTCTAGTGGTCTGAGGCAGGTGGTAGATTACTCAGCTGTTCTAGTGGTCTGAGGCAGGTGGTAGATTACTCAGCTGTTCTAGTGGTCTGAGGCAGGTGGTAGATTACTCCGCTGTTCTAGTGGTCTGAGGCAGGTGTTAGATTACTCAGCTGTTCTAGTGGTCTGAGGCAGGTGTTATATTACTCAGCTGTTCTAGTGGTCTGAGGTGTTAGATTACTCAGCTGTTCTAGTGGTCTGAGGCAGGTGTTAGATTACTCAGCTGTTCTAGTGGTCTGAGGTGTTAGATTACTCAGCTGTTCTAGTGGTCTGAGGCAGGTGTTAGATTACTCAGCTGTTCTAGTGGTCTGAGGTGTTAGATTACTCAGCTGTTCTAGTGGTCTGAGGCAGGTGTTAGATTACTCAGCTGTTCTAGTGGTCTGAGGCAGGTGTTAGATTACTCAGCTGTTCTAGTGGTCTGAGGCAGGTGTTATATTACTCAGCTGTTCTAGTGGTCTGAGGCAGGTGTTAGATTACTCAGCTGTTCTAGTGGTCTGAGGCAGGTGTTAGATTACTCAGCTGTTCTAGTGGTCTGAGGCAGGTGGTAGATTACTCAGCTGTTCTAGTGGTCTGAGGCAGGTGGTAGATTACTCAGCTGTTCTAGTGGTCTGAGGCAGGTGTTAGATTACTCAGCTGTTCTAGTGGTCTGAGACAGGTGTTAGATTACTCAGCTGTTCTAGTGGTCTGAGGCAGGTGGTAGATTACTCAGCTGTTCTAGTGGTCTGAGGCAGGTGTTAGATTACTCAGCTGTTCTAATGGTCTGAGGCAGGTGTTAGATTACTCAGCTGTAATAGTGGTCTGAGACAGGTGTTAGATTCCTCAGCTGTTCTAGTGGTCTGAGGAAGGTGTTAGATTACTCAGCTGTTCTAGTGGTCTGAGGCAGGTGGTAGATTGAGGCGCACAGTAAGCCTGGTGCGTGGTGCCGGAACTGGTGGTACCGGGCTGGAGACACGCACCACAGGGCGAGTGCGTGGAGGAGGACGCACTCGCCCTGTGGTGCGTGTCAGGCTCTGGAGACGCACTGGAAGCCTGGTGCGTGGTGTTGGCAATGGTGGTAATGGGCTGGGGCGAGGAGGTGGCACCGGATAGACCGGACCGTGAAGGCGTACTAGAGCTCTTGAGCACCGAGCCTGCCCAACCTTACCTGGTTGAATGCTCCCCGTAGCCCGACCAGTGCGGGGAGGTGGAATAGCCCGCACTGGGCTGTGCTGGCGAACCGGGGACACCATGCGTAAGGCTGGTGCCATGTACGCCGGCCCGAGGAGACGCACTGGAGACCAGATGCGTTGAGCCGGCTTCATGGCACCTGGCTCGATGCCCACTCTAGCCCGACTGATATGAGGAGCTGGGATGTACCACACCGGGCTATGTACACGTACAGGAGACACCGTGCGCTCTTCCGCATAACACGGTGTCTGCCCGTACTCCCGCTCTCCACGGTAAGCATGAGGAGTTGGCGCAGGTTTCCTACCTGACTTTGCCACACCCCCCGAGAGCCCCCCCCCCCCCCCCCCCCAAAGACATATTTGGGACTGCCTCTCTGGCTTCCAGCCGCTCTTCCGTGCTGCCTCCTCATACCACCACCTCTCGGCTTTAGCTGCCTCCAGCACTTCACGAGGGCGGCGATATTCTCCAGGTTGTGCCCAGGGTCCTCCGCCGTCCAGAATTTCCACCCAAGTCCATGAGTCCTGCGATCGCTGCTGCTGCCTTGTATCACGCTGCTTGGTCCTGGTTTGGTGGGTGATTCTGTCACGATCGTCGTAACGTGGAAGAGAGGAGGACCAAGGCGCAGCGTGATAACAATACATCTTTTATTGAAAACGAAGGACACTATACAAACTAAACAAAACAACAAACGACCGTGAAGCTATAAAGCGAAAGTGCAGACACAAGCAAGACATACACAATCACCCACGAACTACCCAATGAATATGGCTGCCTAAATATGGCTCCCAATCAGAGACAACGATAGACAGCTGTCTCTAATTGAGAACCAAACTAGGCAACCATAGACATACATACACCTAGACTGAACACTGCCCCATAAACATACAAAAAACCCTAGACAATACAAAATACATACATCCCCCATGTCACACCCTGACCTAACTAAAATAATAAAGAAAACAAAGATAACTAAGGCCAGGGTGTGACAGATAGATTTTAAACAAATACATGTCTGTTAATGAACAACCCCATGCCATGATTAGAGAGTGAAAAAACACAATTTATATGATAATTTCTTTAAACAATAAAATCTAATTTACCAACATTTCTGAAAAGTAATATTTAGCATTTTGGAATTAAACTTTTCTTATGTTTCCCCATCTGAGCTCAGAGTAGATGAGATTGAATGTTTGTCTCTGTTGTGTTGAAGTCCAATCAAGCAGGAGAGACCAGCCTCCCCTGTACCCAGCTGTGTGTCCATGAAGAGTGACAGGTCTATGGGTCGTCCTATACTGTTTAGAGAGGGAGACTTTTCTACTGAACAAAGGTAAGAAGAACTCATGGGTCATGGTCAGTGAGTTAAACAACACTGTCTCTAGTCATTTCTCCTCCCATTTTCCCATTTATTTTGTTGTTTTCATAATCTATAGGCTAATCCTTTTGTCCATTTTCATAGTCCTAAAACAATATTAAACAAACACAACATTCCATCCTGTGTGTGTGTACATGTACATATTACCTCAATTATAGTCTCATTATTACCGCAACTACCTGGTACCCCTGCACATTGACTCAGTACTGGTACTCCTTATAGTCTCATTATTACCTCAACTACCTGGTACCCTGCACATTGACTCAGTACTGGTACTCCTTATAGTCTCATTATTACCTCAACTACCTGGTACCCCTGCACATTGACTCAGTACTGGTACTCCTTATAGCCTCATTATTACCTCAACTACCTGGTACCCCTGCACATTGACTCAGTACTGGTACTCCTTATAGCCTCATTATTACCTCAACTACCTGGTACCCTGCACATTGACTCAGTACTGGTACTCCTTATAGTCTCATTATTACCTCAACTACCTGGTACCCCTGCACATTGACTCAGTACTGGTAGAAACATCGTTTGACAAGGCGCAGCTATACTATTAGGATGTATTGGTCTGCAAGTTTTGACGAACTTTACCGGTACTATTAGGATGTATTGGTCTTCATGTTTTGACGAACTTTACCGGTACTATTAGGATGTATTGGTCTGCATGTTTTGACGAACTTTACCGGTACTATTAGGATGTATTGGTCTGCATGTTTTGACGAACTTTACCGGTACTATTAGGATGTATTGGTTTGCATGTTTTGACGAACTTTACCGGTACTATTAGGATGTATTGGTCTGCATGTTTTGACGAACTTTACCGGTACTATTAGGATGTATTGGTCTGCATGTTTTGACGAACTTTACCGGTACTATTAGGATGTATTGGTCTGCATGTTTTGAACGCCATTGAGCCAGTGGATTACTGAACAGAACGCGCCAACAAAACAGAGTTTTGGGGATTTAAAGGGACTTTATCGAACAAAACGGCCATTTATTGTGTTCCTGGGACCCCTTGGATTGCCAACAGAGGAAAATCTTCAAAGGTAGGTCATTTATTTTATCACTATTTTTGAGTTATGACACTTGTGCAGGTTATGAATTTATGCTAATGCAGAAAGTTGGTGAGGCGCTGTCCTCAGACGATCAAATGCTTTCACCGTAAAGCCTATTGTAAATCGCACAAAGCGGTTCGATTACCAAGATTCTAAGCTAAAAAATCATGTATGACACTTGTATTTTTATGAATGTTTAATATTAAGAATTTTGTGTTTTGAATTTGGCGCTCTGCAATTTCACCGGATGTTGTCGAGGTGGGTTGCTCGCGTCCCACCTAGCCTTAAGAAGTCATTAACTTCATAATGCTAGGGGGAAGTATCCTGAATTTTGGAGAGTCTGGCGTGCCCAAAGTGAACTGCCTGTTACTCAGGCCCAGAAGCTAGGATATGCATATAATTGGTAGATAAAACTGTTAAAATAATGTCTGAGTATAACGGAACTGATATGGCAGGTGAAAACCCGAGGAAAATCCATCCAGGAAATGGGATTTTTTGATGTGCCAATGTTTTCCATTGACTTGTTATTGAAAATAGTGGGATTTAGCTCCCAGATTGCAGTTCATATGGCTTCCACTAGATGTCAACAGTCTTTATACATGGTTTCAGGCTTGTTTAATAATATGTTTTAGGAAGTGGACATTTTCACTGTCACTAGAGGTTTACGCGCATGACCTTGTGCGCACTCTCCGTTCTTTTTCAATTCTATTGAATACGCTGTTGTCCGGTTGAAATATTATCCATTATATAGATATTTGACAAAGGATTAACATTATAATTATTTCACAATACTGATGACGGATCAGCACCTAGAGGAATATTACCACCTATGGCTGCAAATATTGAGGCGCCTTATTCTAATGCTTACCCAATAAAAATGCACTAAATCACGTTAGGCTACACATCATAAAATATATTGAGACAAATTACAGACAGTAGCCTACAAGTAGCAAAACATAACTCAATTGATTGATTGAACATAAAACGTGGCTCAAATCAACACCATTATCCCAGAAACGCAAGATCCACTCCAATTTGCACACTGCCCTAACAGATCCACAGATGATGCAATCTCTATTGCACTCCACACTGCCCTTTCCCACCTGGACAAAAGGAACACCTATGTGAGAATGCTGTTCATTGACTACAGCTCAGCGTTCAACACCATAGTGCCCTCAAAGCTCATCAATAAGCTATGGACCCTGGGACTAAACACCTCCCTCTGCAACTGGATCCTGGATTTCCTGACAGGCCGCCCCCAGGTGGTAAGGGTAGGTAACAACACATCTGCCACGCTGATCCTCAACACAGGGGACCCTCAGGGGTGCGTGCTCAGTCCCCTCCTGTACTCCCTGTTCACTCATGACTGCACGGCCAGGCACGACTCCAACACCATCATTAAGTTTGACGATGACACAACAGTGGTAGGCCTGATCACCGACAACGACGAGACAGCCTATAGGGAGGAGGTCAGAGACCTGGCCGGGTGGTGCCAGAATAACAACCTATCCCTCAACATAATCAAGACTAAGGAGATCATTGTGGACTACAGGAAAAAGAGGACCGAACACTCCCCCATTCTCATCGACAGTGCTGAAGTGGAGCTGGTTGAGAGCTTCAAGTTCCCTGGCATCCACATCACCAACAAACTAACATGGTCCAAACACACCAAGACAGTTGGGAAGAGGGAACGACAAAACCTATTCCCCCTCAGGAGACTGAAAAGATTTGGCATGGGTCCTCAGATCCTCAAAAGGTTCTACAGCTGCACCATCGAGAGCATCCTGACTGGTTGCATCACTGCCTGGTATGGCAGCAGCTCGGCCTCCGACCGCAAGGCACTACAGAGGGTAATGTGTACAGTCCAGTACATCACTGGGGCCAAGCTTCCTGCCATCCAGGACCTCTATACCAGGCGGTGTCAGAGGAAGGCCCTAAAAATTGTCGAAGACTCCAGCCACCCTAGTCATAGACTGTTCTCTCTGCTACTGCACGTCAAGCGGTACCAGAGTGCCAAGTCTAGGTCCAAGAGGCTTCTAAACAGCTTGTACCCCCAAGCCATAAGACTCCTGACTGAACATCTAATCAAATGGCCTCCCAGACTATTTGCATTCCCCCCCCCCCCCCCCCCCCCATTTTACACCACTGCTACTCTCTGTTGTTATCATCTAATCACTTTAATAACTGTACCTACATGTACATATTACCTCAACTAACCGGTGCCCCCACACATTGACTCTGTACCGGTACCCGCCTGTATATAGTCTCCACATTGACTCTGTACCGGTACCCACCTGTATATAGCCTCCACATTTACTCTGTACCGGTACCCACCTGTATATAGCCTCCACATTGACTCTGTACCGGTACCCCCTGTATATAGCCTCCAAACTGACTCTGTACCGGTACCCCCTGTATATAGCCTCCACACTGACTCTGTACCGGTACCCGCCTGGATATAGTCTCACTATTGTTATTTTACTGCTGCTCTTTAATTATTTGTTCCTTTTATTTCTTATTCTTAATCGTATTTTTTATTTACCTGCATTGTTTTAGGGGCTCGTAAGTAAGCATTTCACTGTAAGGTCTACACCTGTTGTATTCAGCATTTCACTGTAAGCTGTAAACTGTACACCTAATATAATGGAATGCATATTTCTTTTGACCAATTCTGATGGCATCAAGTCCCTTGCCAAGAATGTTGCCTACAACATTGCAACAATGTTCATATTCATCGAACACATATTACGCCCTAGATGCCTTCAATTGCCCAATTTATAGCCATGCCCAATTTAGGATTATTTTTTAACAATGTGATGTTGCGCTCCAAAGGGAGAACTTGAAATAACATGATGTAGATAATTAAATAATCAAAAGATAAACGTGTTTATTTTACACTCCTAGAAAAGAAGGTTCCTTATAGAAACAAAAAGGCTTCTATCACTTCCTTAATATATGGAATCACTAAAAGTTATATATATTTTTGGGTTCAGTGAAGAAGAACCTCTAGAGTTCTGATCAACAAAAGGTTCATGTTTTGAGGATGTGAACCCAGCAGCTTTCCAGTGGTCAGATCAATTCCTCCCGTTTTTTTCCATCGCCCGGCCCGGGATTCAAACCAGCCACCTTTCAGCCACAGGTCCAACTCCTGCCACAGCTCCAATTCCTTAGCCGCTGGGTGAAAACCTGAGTTAATCTTCAGAAATAAGCATGAGTTAATCTGCCAAAATGAAGACAAAGTGCTATGCAGACATACATGGTATCGCTTGTTATACATAATTATTATACATAAATCATTGCCAAAAGCACAACACACACTGTTGCATGTAGGTCTATATTATTTATAGATTGATCATATAGAAATAAAACATTATTTTAACTACTACAAAGCAATTACATGTGGCTCAGGAGCCACTGACTCGCTGCATTATTCTATAGTATTATCGAGACACCTGCTGTTAACTCTTAACTACTTAGGACAGCTCACGAGGTGTCCTAAATATCTGCTGACTAGGTGGGACTAGAGACTTCATGCATAGCTTTAATTTATACCCATAAGTGTAAAATGTCTTTATTCTCAGCACTTATACGACCAATTTTCTACTCTGAGACACTTTGGCGATATGGGCCCAGATCTCAACATATTGTTATAAAAAAAACTTTGAATGTTTGTTTAACATAATAATAAAAAATGAATATTACTAATGTAACCAGCTGTTAAGACTGGGTTTAGTTGATTGTGTTGCACAGCTCATGTCCGTGTTCTGGAACTGTCTGCGTCCCCGTACAGAACTGTCCGCGTCCCCGTACAGAACTGTCCGCGTCCCCGTACAGAACTGTCTGCGTCCACGTACGGTGTGGCGCCAAGCATATTGTCCGGTTACGCGCAGAGTGGGCTGAGGTGATCTTGGGGAATAACGACGGAGTTCACTACAGTGTTGAGACACCGAAGTTCAGTGTTCAATTTGCTTTTTTCTTTACGGTCAGGGACAGTATGAGTGTAGCCAGATCCTTTTCACTCTCTATCCTTGTTTCATTGTGTGGTTCACCGGATTCGTCATTTTCATCGAGACGAGGTACAGAACGACCAGCTAGCTAGCCAGGCTAGTCGGTACAGCTAGATAAACTAGCTAGCTACTATACCAGCAGCATCCTAGTTAACTTAGCTAGAAATGCATCATTCTCTCGTTGACGGATTCTGGCTACCTCTGTCTGGTTCTCCTCTCTTCACTAGATGGACGGTAACTTTAGTGTTTAACCCCTCTGTGTCCAAGGACCAATCTTTTGAATATTATTTTCAGGGCGCCTCAATAGCAGGTATTGAACACCGGGTAAATAATCACTAGTCAGAGCCTCAACCTCAGTAAACATTCATTATAAAAAACATCTTAATATCTGATATTGCGAGTAAACAACCTCGGAATAGAAAAGACAAGAGTGCGTCTTCCAGCCCACCAATAAATTACATAATTCAACCTTCCCGGTTAGTAAATTTACCTCAACATGCCCCCGGAGAAGGCAGAGTAACGACACCAGCCTTTTAGCGGGGCTGACTACAACGATGACACACTGCTCGCGCCGCCAACGAGCGTCTTGAAGTCAGTTCTATTTGTGACGCAGTTCGCTCTGCATCTCCTCATTGGTTTATAGAAGCAGGTACCCACGTGCCATCTCCTAATTGGTTTATAGAAGCAGGTACCCAAGTGCCATCTCCTCATTGGTTTATAGAAGCAGGTACCCACGTGCCATCTCCTCATTGGTTTATAGAAGCAGGTACCCATGTGCCATCTCCTCATTGGTTTATAGAAGCAGGTACCCACATGCCATCTCCTCATTGGTTTATAGAAGCAGGTACCCATGTGCCATCTCCTCATTGGTTTATAGAAGCAGGTACCCACGTGCCATCTCCTCATTGGTTTATAGAAGCAGGTACCCATGTGCCATCTCCTCATTGGTTTATAGAAGCAGGTACCCACATGCCATCTCCTCATTGGTTTATAGAAGCAGGTACCCATGTGCCATCTCCTCATTGGTTTATAGAAGCAGGTACCCACGTGCCATCTCCTCATTGGTTTATAGAAGCAGGTACCCACGTGCCATCTCATTGGTTTATAGAAGCAGGTACCCACCTGCCATCTCATTTAGCAAATAACTTAACATAAACATAACTTCTTTAAACAATAAAAGCTAATTTACGAACATTTCTGAAAATGGATATATAGCTTTTAGGAATGAAACTCTTCTGATGTTTCCCCATCTGAGCTCAGAGTAGATGAGAGATGTAATGTTTGTCTCTGTTGTGTTGAAGTCCAATCAAGCAGGAGAGACCAGCCTCCCCTGTACCCAGCTGTGTGTCCATGAAGAGTGACCGGTCTATGAAGCAACCTATATACTTTAGAGAGGGAGACTTTTCTACTGAACAAAGGTAAGAAGAACTCATGGGTCATGGTCAGTGAGTTAAACAACACTGTCTCTAGTCATTTCTCCTCTCCCATGTTCACATTTCTTTTTGTTGTTTTCATAATCCATAGGCTAATCCTTTTGTCCATTTTCATAGTCCTAAAACAATATTAAACAAACACAACATTCCCTCCGTGTGTGTGTATATATATGTGTGTGTGTGTGTGTACTCCCTGGATGAGGAGATGTAATCTCATGTTTTGTCCACAGAAACCAACAGGAGAGATCAGAGTCAGAGATTCTCAGTGGTCAGTCTTCCCAGAGTCATCAAACAGACCTGGCCTCCATATTCAGTGTATGTGGTCCTGTTATGTACATTTGTTTTTGTTTACCTCAATTAAAGTTGACCTGTCAATCATTCATTAATGTGTTAATGAGAAAGCATTTCTTCTCTTGCTTAACTTATTTACTTGATTTATTTCAGTTGCTTGAAGAGAAAATGATGACATTTGTGAAGAACGAGCTGAAGATGTTCAAGAGGATTCTTAGTCCAGAACTCCCAGAAGGCTTTGAGAGTCAGAAGCAGGAAGTGGTGGATGCTGAAGATGAGAAGCAGGAGAGCAGTGCCAGAGAGGGGGCTCTGAAGATCACACTGCACATCCTGAGGAAAATGAACCAGAAGGAGCTTGCTGACAAACTGGAGAAATGTAAGAGTTGTCTGCCTCATGTTGAATGCTGTTTTATAACATTTAAAAGCTGTAGCTAAGGTACAGCTGAAGTGGCTGTGTAACCCAATGAAAAGAGAGAGAGAGAGAGACAACATTAATAATACCATCAGTAATAATATATTCAGTCTGTAATGCATTGTGAAAAAATGTACACATTTATACAGCCTCTGTAAGAAGAGAATATATAATATATAAGAGAATGTATAAGAGTTAAGAGAATAAATAATTATAATGCAAAACTTTATAACAGTCCTACAATACTGTAGGCATTAAAACAGACGTATTAATATCCTCTGTGTTATTTCTTCATTCAGGTGATCCTGCTATGATTTGCCAACGTGAACTCAAATATAATCTAAAGAAGAAGTTTCAATGTGTATTTGAGGGGATCGCTAAACAAGGAAACCCAACACTTCTCAATAACATCTACACAGAGCTCTACATCACAGAGGGTGGAACAGGAGAGGTCAATAATGAACATGAGCTGAGACAGATTGAGACAACAACCAGGAAACAAGCAAGACCAGAGACTGCAATCAAATGTAACGACATCTTCAAACCCTTAACTGGTCAAGACAAACATATCAGAACTGTGCTGACAAAGGGAGTTGCTGGCATTGGAAAAACAGTCTCTGTGCAGAAGTTCATTCTGGACTGGGCTGAAGGAAAAGCAAATCAGGATGTCCAATTTGTATTTTCATTCCCTTTCCGGGAGCTGAATTTGATGAAAGAGGACAATTACACTTTGATTGAACTTCTCAATCACTTCTCAATGGAAACCAAACAATCAAGAATCTCCAACTACAACAAGTACAAAGTTCTGTTCATCTTTGATGGTCTGGATGAGTGCCGACTGCCCCTAGACTTCCAGAAGAACAAGATCTGTTGGGACGTCACAGAGTCAACCTCAGTGGATGTTCTGCTGACAAATCTCATCAAGGGAAATCTGCTTCCCTCTGCTCTCCTCTGGATAACTACCCGACCTGCAGCAGCCAATAAGATCCCTTCAGAGTGTGTTGACCAGGTGACAGAGGTACGAGGGTTCAATGACCCACAGAAGGAGGAGTACTTCAGGAAGAGATTCAGTGATGAGGACCTGGCCAGCAGAATCATCTCACACATAAAGACATCAAGGAGCCTTCACATCATGTGCCACATTCCAGTCTTCTGTTGGATTTCTGCAATAGTCCTTGAACACATGCTGAAACATAAGAGAGAAGAGATGCCCAAGACTCTGACTGAGATGTACACACACCTTGTGGTGTTTCATACCAAACAGAAGAATGAAAAGTATCTTGGGAAAGAAGAGACAGGTCCACACTGGAATAAAGAGAGCATTCTGTCACTGGGAAAACTGGCTTTTCAACAGCTTGTGAATGGCAATCTGATTTTCTATGAAGAAGACCTGAAAGAGGCTGGCATTGATGTCAATGAAGCCTCAGTGTACTCAGGATTGTGCACACAGCTCTTTAAAGAGGAATGTGGGCTGTACCAGGACAAGGTGTACTGCTTTGTTCATCTGAGCATTCAGGAGTTTCTGGCTGCTGTATATGTGTTCCTCTCATTCATCAACAACAATGAGAATCTAATGGACAAACCTCAATCAAAGTCCAGGAAACTTTCTTCGCTGTTCAGAGACAAGTCTAAAGTTACTTTCTACAAGAGTGCTGTGGATAAAGCCTTACAAAGTGAGACGGGAAACCTGGACCTTTTCCTCCGCTTCCTTCTGGGCCTCTCACTGGAGTCCAATCAGAAGCACTTACAAGGTCTACTGACAAAGACAAGAATCAGCTCACAGAGCCATGAAGAAACAGTCAAGTACATCAAGGAGAAGATCGGGGAGAATCTCTCTCCAGAGAGGAGCATCAATCTGTTCCACTGTCTGAATGAACTGAATGACCATTCTCTAGTGGAGGAGATCCAAAGATACCTGAGATCAGGAAGTCTCTCAGAAGACGAACTGTCACCTGCACAGTGGTCAGCTCTGGTCTTTGTGTTGCTGACTTCAGAAAAGGAGCTGGATGTGTTAGACCTGAAGAAATACTCCAGATCAGAGGAAGGTCTTCTGAGGCTGATGCCAGTGGTCAAAGCCTCCAGAGCTGCTCTGTGAGTAAATAAAATGACATATAAGAACTAATCATCAGGAAGCATTATCCAGTTTAGAGAAAATGATGTACATAATCCTTATATAATTTTATGTTGAAAAACATATTGAATAAATGCATTGATGTACACATTAGTATAACATTAGCACCGTACAATTCTAGGAGACAGAAGATGAATCTATATGTTGTTTGGGAGAATTAACTAAATGCATCTGCCATTGTCCTTCTACACTACTGGTGTTAAATTAACAGTGTGTTTGTGAAGTCATGATGATCTCTTTGTCAGGCTGTCAGGCTGTGGAATCACAGAGGAAGGCTGTGCTTCTCTGGTCTCAGCTCTGGAGTCAAACCCCTCACACCTGAGAGAGCTGGACCTGAGTAACAATGACCTGAAGGATTCAGGAGTGAAGCTGCTCTGCTGGACTGGGGAATCCCCACTGTAAACTGGAGACTCTGAGGTCAGTATTCCTGTAGTTGGTCAACAAGTGATAACTGTTCACCAGATCCACATGTGTTTACCAGGCACACATTGTCCACACCATATGTGTTTGCACAGCGAAGCTTACAGTTTTACATTTGGTGCTATGATCCAGAATTTTGAACTGTGTGTCCAGTGTGTGTGTGTGTCCAGTTTGTGTGTGTGTCCAGTTTGTGTGTGTTTGTGTGTCCAGTGTGTGTGTGCGTGTGTGTACACATATGTCACTAAAGGAACTCACACACACACACACTCGGGCTGGGCGATATGGCCAAAATATTATATTTTATATATACACACATATATATAATATCTCTGTATTTAAAAAAAAAAAATGACGGTATGATGGTTTTTGACGGTATTTTTCGTTTTTGAATTGTAAAAGTTGTACATTTGCTTTATGAGTAGTGTGGCATGAGTAGTGTGGCAGGGTGGCAACACAAGTGATTTCAATGAGTCTTTCTCCATTCTGATTGGTTTATACTTTACAATTCAACTTCAACCAAAACAAATGTCATCACTTTCATCATATCTTCATTTTCTGCACTCAATTGCAGTTATGGAAAAAGTACCTAATAGTCATACTGAGAAAAAGTACAGATACTTTAATAGAAATTTACTCAAGTAAAAGTGAAAGTCATCGAGTAAAATACTACTTGAGTAAAAGTCTAAATTATTTGGTTTAATTAAGTATCAAAACTGCTGTGGCAGATAGTTGAGTGGTTGGAGCGCTGGGCCAGTAACTGAAAGGTTGCTGGATTGAATCCCGAGCTGACAAGATAATAATCTGTCGTTCTGCCCTTGAGCAAGGCAGTTAACCCACTGTTCCCGGTAGAATGTCATTGTAAGTAAGAATTTGGTCTTAACTGACTTGCATAGTTAAATAAAGGTTACATTAAAATATAAAGTAATTTATGAAATGTACTTAAGTATCAAAAGTAAAAGTATAAATAATTTCAAATTCCTGATATTAAGCAAACCAGATGGCACCATTTATTGTATTTTTTTATTTTACGGATAGCACGGGGCACACTCCAACACTCCAATAATTTACAAACAAACCATTTGTGTTTAGTGAGTCCTCCAGATAAGAGGCAGTAGGGATGACCAGGGATGTTCTCTTGATAATTGGACCATTTTCTTGTCCTGCTAAGCATTCAAAATGAGTACATTTAGGTGTCAGGGAAAATGTAAAAAGTCAGTATTTTCTTCAGGAATGTACTGAAGTAAAAGTAAAAGTTGTCAAAAATGAAAACAGTAAAGTAAGTAGTACTTGAATGTATTTTTACTTAAGTACTTTACACCACTGCTCAATTTAGATCAGTTCCACGTAGGGCCTCACAATATGGGCAAGTAATCTAGGACTTATTTTAACCAAATATTGCATTTGCGATTTGACTTGCCAATTAGAGCAAAACTGTTGGAATCATGGAAATAGAATGACTATTCTAATTCTATAGTTAGAATATAATAGTGGGCACTTTACAGTGTTTGAGATGACAACGAATTAAAATGCCAGAGAGGTGTTATTGTGACAGGGTAGGAACTAAAGTGTTGATAAGTGTTTCCTAGGGGACCCTATAAGCTTTGGCTACATTGGATGTTTTCTCTTAGCTACTTCATGTAGCTAACATATTCTTGCTCTGCATATTCCTCTTTGGTTTAGAAGATACTGTTGCACAAACAACATGCTGATTTAGGTCTACACCATTACTGGTATTATCAGGCTGTATTAGCCAGCTACGTTTGCTCTGACTCAGTACTTTTATTAGCTAGCTAGCTATTAGCATTAGCGGCTAACCATTAGCATCTCACAAGATTTAGGGCAACTTGCTAAGAAAAGACAAACTAGCTGTTTGCTGATGTAAGAAACACAATCTAATAGTATCATTATAGAACACTAGAGGATTTATATTAAGAAGCAAAGTGGAAACAGAATTGTTGACATCAACATTGTTCCATGTGCTGCATCGACAAGGCAGACTGAACAGTATTGTTGTCATCAACATTGACCAATCAGACTGATAACAGCATTGTTGTCATCAACATTGACCAGCAGACTATTAGGTCTCGTGGTTGAGGAACATCAAATGCGCTCCTTGAGTGACAGGGGGCATGGTTAGGTCACTGTGGAAAGCTGCACGGAGAGAAAAAGCGGAGAGAGATGACTCAGGTAGCGAAGTAAACTATAAAAATTGACATTACACATGGAGTATCACATTTAACACACCAAAACATTCAAATACCGTTATAGAAGGTACAGTAAAAACCTAAACCGGTCCCTGCCTCGAAACCGGTATACCATAAAATACGGTATACCATAAAATACGGTATACTGCCCAGCCCACAAACACACACACACACACACGCTGGACACACACATACTGGACACAAACACACACACACACGCTGGACACACACACACACACACACACACTGGACACAAACACACACACACACACTGGACACTCCCGAATGGCGCAGCGGTCTAAATAACTGCATCTCAGTGCTAGAGGGTCACTACAGACCCTGGTTTGAATCCAGGCTGTATGACATGTGATTGGGAGTCCCATTGGGCGGTGCACAATTGGCCCAGCGTCGTGGATTAGGCCGGGGTAGGCCGTCATTGTAAATAAGAATGTGTTCTTAACTGACTTGCCCAGTTAAATAAAGGTTAAATACATTAACACTGGACACAAGGAATGGGGATAAATTCACCCAACTTATTGTGGGAAGCTTGTGGAAGGCTACCCAAAATGTTTGACCCAAGTTAAACAATTTAAAGGCAATGCTCCAAATACTAATTGAGCTAATTGAATATAAACTTCTGACACACTGGGAATGTGATGAAAGAAATAATAGCTGAAATAAATCATTCTCTCTACTATTATTCTGACATTTCACATTCTTAAAATAAAGTGGTGATCTTAACTGACCAAAGACAGGGAATTTTTACGAGGATTAAATGTCAGGAATTGTGAAAACTGAGTTTAAATGTATTTGGCTAAGGTGTATGTAAACTTCTGCCTTCAACTGTATGCATTAAAATACCCTCAAATAAAAGGTGACATTATGTACTGTCACCTCATATGAAACATTTGATCTGAAATCCAAAATGCTGGAGTATAGAGCCACATTTAAAATGTTAGCTTCACTGTCAAAATAGATATGTTATGGACTGTAAACTCAATACAATCTAAATCTGATACCTCACTGTCATTATAGATATGATGTGGACTGTAAACTCAATACAATCTAAATCTGATACCTCACTGTCATTATAGATATGGTGTGGACTGTTTACTCAATACAATCTAAATCTGATACCTCACTGTCATTATAGATATGATGTGGACTGTTTACTCAATACAATCTAAATCTGATACCTCACTGTCATTATAGATATGGTGTGGACTGTATACTCAATACAATCTAAATCTGATACCTCACTGTCATTATAGATATGGTGTGGACTGTATACTCAATACAATCTACATCTGATACCTCACTGTCATTATAGATATGGTGTGGTCTGTATACTCAATACAATCTAAATCTGATACCTCACTGTCATTATAGATATGGTGTGGACTGTCTACTCAATACAATCTACATCTGATACCTCACTGTCATTATAGATATGGTGTGGACTGTATACTCAATACAATCTAAATCTGATACCTCACTGTCATTATAGATATGGTGTGGACTGTATACTCAATACAATCTAAATCTGATACCTCACTGTCTGTCTTTTGACTGATACTGTTTTTTAAACTGGTCTGGTCAGTCTACTCAAATAGTTGTACTATACATGTTTCTCTCTACAAGCAATACTTTAATAATTTGTCATTTCTAAAAATGAAACATCCGTTTATGAATATATATGGCAGGTTTCAGGACACTGTTGTATCAGAATATGTTGAAAAAAATATGCTGCCACTATTTTCACCACCAAAGAATAGCAGTGTGATTTTAATATGATTTGACTCTTTGCAGGCTGTCAGGCTGTCTAGTCACAGAGGAAGGCTGTGCTTCTCTGGCCTCAGCTCTGAGGTCAAACCCCTCACACCTGAGAGAGCTGGACCTGAGCTACAATCACCCAGGAGACTCAGGAGTCAGACTGCTCTCTGCTGGACTGGAGGATCCACACTGCAGACTGGAGAAACTCAAGTATGTAGAGGGTTTATGTCAATGTTCATATCAGACATGTTTGACTTATCAGGCTGGTTAAGACAAACATTCTTACCACCACATGGACAAAGTTATATGCTGATTGTGTGTGTGTGTTTGTGTCTAGTGTTTGAATGTGTCTCAGTGTCCAGTGTACGTGTGTCTGTGTACGTGTGTCTGTGTGTCTGTGTGTCTGTGTGTGTGTGTGTGTGTGTGTGTGTGTGTGTGTGTGTGTGTGTGTGTGTGTGTGTGTGTGTGTGTGTGTGTGTGTGAGTTCAGGTGTATCCCTCAATGACTGTCTGTCCTTCTGCTTACCGCTACAGTGTGGAACATGGTGGAGAGTACACAATGAAACCTGGGCTGAGAAAATGTGAGTGTTGACTGCTGTGAAGAATATGACTAAGAATAAGTCTTAATTCAAGTTAAGTCAAAGTCAAAGACCACCATATATCACCATATATCAGCTGTAGTTCTACAGAAGCAGAAATCAGGGACGCCAACGTTTACAAAGAGTTGCTTTGACAATGTGTGTGTCTGTGTGTGTGCGTGGCGTTCGTCTTACATAAAAATATGTGTTTGTGTTCATGCATGCATACAGGTGTGTGTGTAATTAATGGGAATAAGTGTGTTTTATATTACCATACAGTATAACATATGATCATTCAACAAGTCTCAAGTTACCTTAACTTCTCCTTTTGATACCTAGAAACATCTACATTAAATGAATTAGTGAAAAGTGAGTTAACATTCTAATGTGAATGATGATGATTTCTAATATTGTGTCTGGTTTCATCCATCAGATGTCTGTGATCTCACACTGGACCCAAACACAGTAAACAGACGCCTCTCTCTGTCTGAGGAGAACAGAAAGGTGACATGTAGGAGAGAGGAGCAGCCGTATCCTGATCACCCAGAGAGATTTGAGGACTGTAGACAGGTGCTGTGTAGAGAGGGTCTGACTGGGCGCTGTTACTGGGAGGTAGAGTGGAGTGGGAGAAGGGTTGATATAGGAGTGACATATAAAGGAATCAGCAGGAGAGGAGAGGGTGATGACTGTTGTCTTGGATACAATGACAAGTCCTGGAGTCTGTTCTGCTCTGACAACAGTTACATTGCCTGGCACAATAATAAACCCACTACCATAGACGTCCCCTCCTCCAGCTCCCACAGAGTAGGAGTGTATCTGGACTGGCCAGCCGGCACTCTGTCCTTCTATAGAGCCTCCTCTGACACACTGACCCACCTGATCACATTCACCTCCACATTCACTGAGCCCCTCTATCCAGGGTTTAGGGTTTATGGTGTTGACTCCTCAGTGTCCCTGAAATAATAACCTGACACACACACACACACACACACACAGACTGGACACACACACACACACTGGACACACACACACACACAGACTGGACACACACACACACACACTGGACACACACACACACACTGGACAGATACACACACACACACACACTGGACACACACACTGGACACACACACACACTGGACACATAGACACACACACACAAACACTGGACACATAGACACACACACAAACACTGGACACATACACACACACACACTGGACACACACACACACACACTGGACAGATACACACGCACACACACACACACACACACACACACACACTGGACACACACACTGGACACACACACACACTGGACACATACACACACACACAAACACTGGACACATAGACACAAACACAAACACTGGACACATACACACACACACACTGGACATACACAGACACACTGGACACACTCACACACACACTGGACAGACTGGACACACTGGACACACACACACTGGACACACACACACACACACTGGACACACACACACTGGACACACACACACACACACATAGAGACTGGACACACACACACACAGAGACTGGACACACACACACACACTGGACACACACACACTGGACACACACACACACACACTCACACTGGACACACACACACACACACACACACACACACACACTCACACTGGACACACACTCACACTGGACACACACACACACTGGACACACACACACACTGGACACACACACACGCTGGACACACACACACATACTGGACACACACACACACACACACAAACACTGGACACACACACACTGGACACACACACACTGGACACACACACACACACACACACACTGGACACACACACTCACACACTGGACACACACACTCACACACTGGACACACACACACACAGACACACTGGACACACACACACACACACACTGGACACACACTGGACACACACACACACACACACACACACTGGACAGATAGACACACACTGGACACACACACACACACACACACACACACTGGACAGATAGACACACACTGGACACACACACACACACTGGACAGACACACACACACTGGGCACATACACACACAGAGACTGGACACACACACACACTGGACACACACACACACACACACACACACACACTGGACAGATACACACACACACACACACAGAGACTGGACACACACACACACACTGGACACACACACACACACTGGACAGATACACACACACACACACACACACTGGACACACACACACACACTGGACAGACACACACACTGGACACATACACACACACACACACACACACTGGACACACACAGACACACTGGACACACTCACACACACACACACACTGGACACACACACACACTGGACAGACACACACACTGGACACATACACACACACACACACACACACACTGGACACACACACACTGGACACACACACACACACTCACACTGGACACACACACTCACACACACACTCACACTGGACACACACACACACACACACACTCACACTGGACACACACACACACACACACACACACACACACACACTCACACTGGACACACACTGGATACACACACACACTGGACACACACACACACTGGACACACACACACATACTGGACACACACACACACACACACACACACACACACACTGGACACACACACACTGGACACACACACACACACACACACTGGACACAGACACACTGGACACACACACACTCACACTGGACACACACACACACACACTGGACACACACACACAGACACACTGGACACACACACACACACACACTAGACACACACACACTGGACACATACACACACTGGACAGACACACACTGGACACACACCCACACACACATTCGACAAACACACACACACACACTGGACACACACCCACACACACACTGGACACACACACACACACACACACTGAACACACACACACACACACACACTGGACACACACACACACACACACACACACACAGGACACACACACACACACACACACACACACACATACACACACTGGACAAACACAAACACACACACAGACTGACACACAGGACACACTGGACACACACATGCGTGTCTTCCTATAATTGTGACAATAACACCGTTAAAATACCAATGTGATCATTTGTTGTATGATTTTTATGTTGAATAACAAATTGTATAATTATATATGGACATACGCTCCATAGTTGTACAAGTATACAAGGATATATTGTACTTTAATAATAAAACATACTTGAAACAAGAAAAGCATGTTAATTGTGAAAACAGTTTGGTTATTGATGTTACGTTTCCTCTGTCAGGTTGACGTTAACCTGCGACTGGTTGAAACATGAAACTAATATGAAATGAAATACAAAACAATTAAATATGTGGAATTGAATTAAACAAATTGTACAACAGAGTGTTGTGATGCAGGGTTACTATAGCAACCGAGTTCTCTCTCTCGCTCTCTCCCTCTCTTCTCTCTCTCTCTGCTCTCTCTCCCTCTCTTCTCTCTCTCTCTGCTCTCTCTCCCTCTCTTCTCTCTGCTCTCTTTCTGCTCTCTGCTGTCTCTGCTCTTTCCCCCAATCTCTCTCGCTTTATATCTTAACAGTGGTGTAGTTTGGACAATCACCACTTGATGTCAGTGTTAAACCAGAAGTGATGAAAACAACATCACTGCAGAGAGAGAGAGAGTCTAATATACTGATGTACAGTGCATTCAGAAAGTATTCAGACCCCTTGACTTTTTACACATTTTGTCACGTTACAGCCTTATTCTAAAATGGATTACATTGTTTTTTCCCCTCATCAATCTACACACAATAACCCAGAATTACAAAGCAACAACTGTTTATTTTATGTGTGCAAATGTATATTTAAAAAAAACCTTAGATATCACATTTACATAAGTTTTCAGACCCTTTACTCAGTACTTTGTTGAAACACCTTTGGCAGTGATTACAGCCTTGAGTCTTCTTGGGTATGAAGCTACAAGCTTGGCACACCTGTATTTGGGGAGTTTCTCCCATTCTTCTCTGCAGATCCTCTCAAGCTCTGTCAGGTTGGATGGGGAGTCTTGCTGCACAGCTACATTTCAGGTCTCTCCAGAGATGTTCGATCGGGTTCAAGTCCGGGCTTAGGATAATTGTCCTGTTGTCCAGTTTGTGTATACTATACTGGGAGGGTAGAGAGTCAGAACTGATAGAGGATCTGGAGCCCTGAGGGGGAGAGAGAGAGGGTAGAGAGTCAGAACAGAGGGAAAGAGAGAGAGAGGGAGGGTAGAGAGTCAGATAAGAGGGAAAGAGAGAGTCAGAACAGAGGGGAAGAGAGAGAGAGGGATGGTAGAGAGTCAGAACAGAGGGAAAGAGAGAGAGAGGGAGGGTAGAGAGTCAGAACAGAGGGAAAGAGAGAGAGGGGAGAGAGTCAGAACAGAGGGAAAGAGAGAGAGATGGAGGGTAGAGAGTCAGAACAGAGGGGAAGAGAGAGAGAGAGGGAGGGGAGAGAGTCAGAACAGAGGGAAAGAGAGAGAGAGGGAGGGAGAGAGTCAGAATAGAGGGGAAGAGAGCGAGAGGGAGGGGAGCGAGTCAGAACAGAGGGAAAGAGAGAGAGAGGGAGGGGAGAGAGTCAGAACAAAGGGAAAGAGAGAGAGGGGGGGGAGTCAGAACAGAGGGAAAGAGAGAGAGGGAGGGTAGAGAGTCAGAACATAGGGAAAGAGAGAGAGGGAGGGTAGAGAGTCAGAACAGAGGGAAAGAGAGAGAAGGGGGGGAGTCAGAACAGAGGGGAAGAGAGAGAGAGGGAGGGTAGAGAGTCAGAACAGAGGGAAAGAGAGAGGGAGGGTAGAGAGTCAGAACAGAGGGAAAGAGAGAGAGAGGGAGGGAGGGTAGAGAGTCAGAACAGAGGGGAAGAGAGAGGGAGGGAGGGGAGAGAGTCAGAACAGAGTGAAAGAGAGAGAGAGAGGGAGGGGAGAGAGTCAGAACAGAGGGAAAGAGAGAGGGAGAGAGGGTAGAGATAGAACAGAGTGAAAGAGAGAGAGAGAGGGAGGGGGGAGAGAGTCAGAACAGAGGGGAAGAGAGAGGGAGGGAGGGGAGAGAGTCAGAACAGAGTGAAAGAGAGAGAGAGGGAGGGTAGAGAGTCAGAACAGAGGGAAAGAGAGAGAGAGGGAGGGTAGAGAGTCAGAACAGAGGGAAAGAGAGAGGGAGGGAGGGGAGAGAGTCAGAACAGAGGGAAAGAGAGAGAGAGAGGGAGGGGGGGAGAGAGTCAGAACAGAGGGAAAGAGAGAGAGAGAGGGAGGGGAGAGAGTCAGAACAGAGGGAAAGAGAGAGAGAGGGAGGGGAGAGAGTCAGAACAGAGGGGAAGAGAGAGAGAGGGAGGGGAGAGAGTCAGAACAGAGGGGAGGAGAGAGAAATAGAGAGGGAGGGTAGAGAGTCAGAACAGAGGGGAGGAGAGAGAGAGAGAGAGGGAGGGTAGAGAGTCAAAACAGAGGGGAAGAGAGAGAGAGGGAAGGGAGAGAGTCAGAACAGAGGGAAAGAGAGAGGGAGGGTAGAGAGTCAGAACAGAGGGAAAGAGAGAGAGGGAGGGTAGAGAGTCAGAACAGAGGGAAAGAGAGAGAGAGGGAGGGTAGAGAGTCAGAACAGAGGGAAAGAGAGAGAGAGAGGGTAGAGAGTCAGAACAGAGAGAAAGAGAGAGAGAGGGAGGGTAGAGAGTCAGAACAGAGGGAACGAGAGAGAGGGAGGGTAGAGAGTCAGAACAGAGGGAAAGAGAGAGAGAGGGAGGGTAGAGAGTCAGAACAGAGGGGAAGAGAGAGAGAGGGAGGGTAGAGAGTCAGAACAGAGGGAAAGAGAGAGAGGGGGAGGGGAGACAGAGGATGTGTGGAAGTTGCTTTATATTTGGTAATTGGGGGCCTTTGAGCCCTGATGGGCTGGGTGACATCAGTGACTCACTGAGAGTTATGAGTTGCTGTGGAGGGAGAGAGAGAGAGAGAGGGAGGGGGGGAGAGAGTCAGAACAGAGAAAGAGAGAGAGAGAGGGAGGGGAGAGAGTCAGAACAGAGGGAAAGAGAGAGAGAGAGGGATGGTAGAGAGTCAGAATAGAGGGAAAGAGAGAGAGGGAGGGTAGAGAGTCAGAACAGAGGGAAAGAGAGAGAGAGAGAGGGAGGGTAGAGAGTCAGAACAGAGGGGAAGAGAGAGAGAGGGAGGGGAGAGAGTCAGAACAGAGGGAAAGAGAGAGAGAGGGAGGGTAGAGAGTCAGAACAAAGGGGAAGAGAGAGAGAGGGAGGGGAGAGAGTCAGAACAGAGGGAAAGAGAGAGAGAGGGAGGGGAGAGAGTCAGAACAAAGGGGAAGAGAGAGAGAGGGAGGGTAGAGAGTCAGAACAGAGGGAAAGAGAGAGAGAGGGAGGGTAGAGAGTCAGAACAGAGGGAAAGAGAGAGAGAGGGAGGGTAGAGAGTCAGAACAGAGGGAAAGAGAGAGAGAGGGAGGGTAGAGAGTCAGAACAGAGGGAAAGAGAGAGAGAGGGAGGGTAGAGAGTCAGAACAGAGGGAAAGAGAGAGAGGGAGGGGAGAGAGTCAGAACAGAGGGAAAGAGAGAGAGGGAGGGTAGAGAGTCAGAACAGAGGGAAAGAGAGAGAGGGATGGGAGAGAGTCAGAACAGAGGGAAAGAGAGAGAGAGGGAGGGTAGAGAGTCAGAACAGAGGGAAAGAGAGAGAGAGGGAGGGTAGAGAGTCAGAACAGAGGGAAAGAGAGAGAGAGGGAGGGTAGAGAGTCAGAACAGAGGGAAAGAGAGAGAGAGGGAGGGTAGAGAGTCAGAACAGAGGGAAAGAGAGAGAGGGAGGGGAGAGAGTCAGAACAGAGGGAAAGAGAGAGAGGGATGGTAGAGAGTCAGAACAGAGGGAAAGAGAGAGAGGGAGGGGAGAGAGTCAGAACAGAGGGAAAGAGAGAGAGAGGGAGGATAGAGAGTCAGAACAGAGGGAACGAGAGAGAGGGAGGGTAGAGAGTCAGAACAGAGGGAAAGAGAGAGAGAGGGAGGATAGAGAGTCAGAACAGAGGGAACGAGAGAGAGGGAGGGTAGAGAGTCAGAACAGAGGGAAAGAGAGAGAGAGGGAGGGGAGACAGAGGATGTGTGGAAGTTGCTTTATATTTGGTAATTGGGGGCCTTTGAGCCCTGACGGGCTGGGTGACATCAGTGACTCACTGAGAGTTATGAGTTGCTGTGGAGGGAGGGAGAGAAATAGAGAGGGAGAGAGAAGGGAGAGAGAGAGATAGAGATTAGTCAGCAGAAATTATTCAGGACGACGTTCTTCTTTAATGTTATGGCTGCAAGCCAGTACATCTATGACAACATCCAGCTCAAGTGCAGGGCGCGAAATTCAAAATCATTTTTTTTTTAATATTTAACTTTCACACATTAACAAGTCCAATACAGCATTTGAAAGATAAACATCTTGTGAATCCAGCCAACATGTCCGATTTTTAAAATGTTTTACAGAGAAAACACCACATATATTTATGTTAGTTCACCACCAAATAAAAAAGAGGACAGACATTTTTCACAGCACAAGTAGGATGCAGGTAGCATGCACAAGCTAACCTAACTAACCTAGAACCAACCTAAATAACCTAGAAAAAACTCCTCAGTCCTATAACATGTTACACAATAAATCTATGTTTTGTTCAAAAAATTTGCATATTTTAGCTATAAATCAGTTTTACATTACTGCTACCATCATAGCTACAGTCAGAAATCGCACGGGAGTAGCCAGAGAAAATACAGACACCAACGTCAACTACCTAATTACTCATCATAAAACATTTCAGAAAAATATATGGTGGATAGCTAATGAAAGACAAAGATCTTGTGAATACAGCCAATATTTCCGATTTTTTAAGTGTTTTACAGCGAAAACACAATATATCGTTATATTAGCTTACTACAATAGCTAACAGACAGCAGCATTGATTCTAGTCAAACGGTAGCGATAGCACAGTTCGACAGATATATGAAAAAGCATCCCAAATTGGGTCCTTATCTTTGTTGATCTTCCATCAGAATGTTCTCCAAGGGGTCCTTTGTTCAGAACCGTCTTTATTTGGATCCAGAACCAACGATTTCCCTCTTGAATTAGCAAGCACACTGGCCGTGCGGTGCTAACCTCTCCTTCTTCACAAAATTCTTGCGACGCATCACGTCTAAAGTCCAGAATAAATTTCAATAATATAATTAAACTATATTGAAAAAACATACTTTAGGATGATATTGTGATATGTATCAAATAAAATCGAAGCCAGAGATCATATTCACCTTTAACGAGTGTTTTCCAGGAGCCGAGTCCAGGTCCAACTTCGCGCCCAGGAAAAAAAATAAAGTGCGCTCCTCCCAAGAGGTTGTGTTCAATCCCAGGACGAGATAATCAAGTCATTTCTGCTCTCACTTCCGCATGACACCCAGGGGAAGGTGTATGACGTGTTTCTACAGTCCTAAGTGACATGCCCTTTTATAGACAAGCTCTTGAAGAGAGACTTCGCATTTGGAAATCTCACTTCCGGATAGGAAATGGGCTGTAAAAAGAGTTCTGTTCCACTTAGAGAAATAATTCAAACGGTTTTAGAAACTAGAGAGTGTTTTCCATCCAATAGTAATAATAATATGCATATTGTACGAGCAAAAATTGAGTATGAGGCCGTTTGAAAATTGGCACATTTTTTCCAGTTATTCAATACTGGAGCCATAACAGGTTTTAAAGGGGGTGATAAGTTTTTGCCAAAATGTTCAAAATTTCCAAATTTTACTCTTGGGTCTTGACTTGTGTTACAATAGGAATATGAAAAATTAGGTTAGAGCGCACTCGCCCCCTATAGGATTTTAGGAGTGTTACACAGCTCATTTGCAATATGGCATTTGCAATTAACTTTGGATGAAACACCGCCACATTGGGTGGTATTGTCCATCGTTTGACATGTTTCTACGAACTTTACGGATACTATTTGGAATATTTGTCTGCCCGTCGTGACCTGCACAAGCCTGTGAATTACTGAACAAAACGCGCAGGCAACAGGATGGGATGGGTGCATCAAGAAGTTTTAAATCATTTGATGCTATCTTTCTTACCATTATCTGGGTATTTGCATTTCAATGTGAGTTAAATCATAATTTTTCTGCAGGATTGTGCCATATTTATCTGATGATAACTAGATCGCTGGCTGTCTCATGGAGTGTGTAGCCTGAACTTGGAGCCTGATAGAATACCAAGGAAAACCACAGAAACTTACTGCAAATGTGTCCCTCCCTTTTCCCTCAAACAGAAGATAATCGAACCAGGACACTTTGTCCCAAGATATAACAGAATATATGTCACTCCCTGACCTTAGTTATCTCTGTTTTCTTCATTATTTTGGTTAGGTCAGGGTGTGACGAGGGTGGGTATGCTAGTTTTTGTATTGTCTAGGGTTTTTGTATGTCTATGGTGTCCTGATATGGTTCCCAATCAGAGGCAGCTGTTTATCGTTGTCTCTGATTGGGGACCATATTTAGGTAGCTATTTTCCCTTGGGTATTTGTGGGTTCTTATGTCTATGTGTAGTTGCCTGTCAGCACTCGTTTATATAGCTTCATGGTTCGTTTTGTGGTTTTGTTACTTTGTTCAGTGTTCATTCGTCTAAATAAAGAGAATGTACGCATAACACGCTGCGCCTTGGTCTCCTTACGACGACCGTGACAAGATAATTGAATCAGGACACTTTGTCCCCATATATAACAGAAGATAATTGAAGCAGGACACTTTGTCCCCAGGTTTAACAGAAGATAATTGAACCAGGATGCTTTGTCACAAGATATAACAGAATATAATTTAAATCTGTTGGTGCCCTTAACCTCTCTAGGACGGTAGCGTCCCACCTCAACAACAGCCAGTGAAACTGCAGGGCGCCAAATTCAAAACAACAGAAATCCCATAATTTAAATTCCTCAGACATACAAGTATTTTACACCATTTTAAAGCTACACTTGTTGTAAATCCAACCAAAGTGTCCGATTTCAAAAAGGTTTTACGACGAAAGCACACCAAACGATTATGTTAGGTATGAGCCAAGTCACAGAAAAAGAGTGTGATCAGATGACACTCATAGGACTTCATGTTACACAATACATGTATTTTTTGTTCGGTAAATTTCATATTTATATCCAAAAATCTGAGTTTAGGCAAGACGCTACTGTATCACTTGGCAAAAAGCCTGAGAAAATCCAGAGCGTCAAATTAAAAGAAATTACTTTAAAAATCAAACTTTCATTAAATCACACATGAAGGATACCAAATTAAAGCTACACTGGTTGTGAATCCAGCCAAAATGTCAGAATTCAAATAGGCTTTTCAGCGAAAGCATACGATGCTATTATCTGAGGATAGCACCATAGTAAACAAAAGAGAGAAAACATTTCAACCCTGCAGGAGCGACACAAAACGCAGAAATAAAAATATAATTCATGCCTTACCTTTGACGAGCTTCTGTTGTTGGCACTCCAATATGTCCCATAAACATCACAAATGGTCCTTTTGTTCAATTAATTCCGTCGATATATATCCAAAATGTCAATTTATTTGGTGCGTTTGATCCAGAAAAACACAGGATCCAACTTGCTCAAACGTGACGACAAAATATCTCAATGGTTACCTGTAAAGTTTGCCAAAAAAATTCAAACTACTTTTGTAATACAACTTTAGGTATTTTTTTAACGTTAATAATCGAAAATATTGAAGACGGGATAATCTGTGTTCAATAACAGGATTAAAACCAACCGTAGCATGCCTTCTGCTCAAGCGCTTCGATGAAACAGGACACCTAGAGTGACTCGACTTCAAGATGGCCGTATTTCTTCATTACACAAAGGAATAACCTCAACCAATTTCACAGGACTGTTGACATCCAGTGGAAGCCGTAGGAACTGCAAGCAAGTCGATAAGAAATCTGGTTTCCCAATGAAAAGAGAGTGAAAAGAGAGTGACCTCAAAAAAACAAAAATCTGACTGGTTTGTCCTCAGGGTTTCGCCTGCTAAATAAGTTATGTTATACTCACAGACATGATTCAAACAGTTTTATAAACCTCAGAGTGTTTTCTATCCAAATCTACTAATAATATGCATATATTATTTCCTGCGGCTGAGTAGCTGGCAGTTTAATTTGGTTATGCTTTTCATCCAAACGTGAAAATGCTACCCCTTACCCTAGAGAAGTTAACTTATTTACTTGATTTATTTCAGTTGCTTGAAGAGAATATTATGACATTTGTGAAGAACGAGCTGAAGATGTTCAAGAGGATTCTTAGTCCAGAACTCCCAGAAGGCTTTGAGAGGCAGAAGCAGGATAAGGAAGTGGTGGATGCTGAAGATGAGAAGCAGGAGAGCAGTGCCAGAGAGGGGGCTCTGAAGATCACACTGCACGTCCTGAGGAAAATGAACCAGAAGGAGCTTGCTGACACACTGGAGAAATGTAAGAGCTGTCTGCCTCATGTTGAATGCTGTTTTATAACTTTTAAAAGCTGTAGCTAAAGTACAGCTAATGTAGCTGTGTAACTCAATGATATTGTAGCAGCCTTAACACAACACCTAGTGACCTCATCAAGTAGCAGCAGGGATGTGTTGTGGTGATTAATTTAGAGAGAGAGAGAGAACATTAATAATACCATCAATAATACCAATATTTATATAATCAGTCACACCAGTCTGTAATGCATTATGAAAACATGTACACATTTATCCAGTCAGTTAAGAGAATAAATTAATATAATTTAAAACTTTACAACAGTCTTACAATACTGTAGGCATTAAAACAGATGTAATATTAATATCCTCTGTGTAATTTCTAGATTCAGATGATCCTGCTGTGATTTGCCAACGTGAACTCAAATCTAATCTAAAGAAGAAGTTTCAATGTGTATTTGAGGGGATCGCTAAACAAGGAAACCCAACACTTCTCAATAAGATGTACACAGAGCTCTACATCACAGAGGGTGGAACAGGAGAGGTCAATAATGAACATGAGCTGAGACAGATTGAGACAACAACCAGGAAACAAGCAACACCAGAGACTCCAATCAAATGTAACGACATCTTCAAACCCTTATCTGGACAAGACAAACTAATCAGAACTGTGCTGACAAAGGGAGTCGCTGGCATTGGAAAAACAGTATCTGTGCAGAAGTTCATTCTGGACTGGGCTGAAGGAAAAGCAAATCAGGATGTCCAATTTGTATTTTCATTCCCTTTTCGGGAGCTGAATTTGCTGAAAGGGGAAAAACACACTTTCATTGAACTTCTTAATCACTTCTCAATGGAAACCAAGCGATCAAGAATCTCCAACTTCGACAAGTATAAAGTTCTGTTCATCTTTGATGGTCTGGATGAGTGCCGACTGCCCCTAGACTTCCAGAAGAACAAAATCTGTTGTGACGTCACAGAGTCAACCTCAGTGGATGTTCTGCTGACAAATCTCATCAAGGGAAATCTGCTTCCCTCTGCTCTCCTCTGGATTACTACCCGACCTGCAGCAGCCAATAAGATCCCTTCAGTGTGTGTTGACCAGGTGACAGAGGTAGGAGGGTTCAATGACCCACAGAAGGAGGAGTACTTCAGGAAGAGATTCAGTGATGAGGACCTGGCCAGCAGAATCATTTCACACATAAAGACATCAAGGAGCCTCCACATCATGTGCCACATTCCAGTCTTCTGTTGGATTTCTGCAACAGTCCTTGAACACATGCTGAAACATAAGAGAGAAGAGATGCCCAAGACTCTGACTGAGATGTACACACACCTTGTGGTGTTTCATACCAAACAGAAGAATGAAAAGTATCTTGGGAAAGAAGAGACAGGTCCACACTGGAATAAAGAGAGCATTCTGTCACTGGGAAAACTGGCTTTTCAACAGCTTGTGAAGGGCAATCTGATTTTCTATGAAGAAGACCTGAAAGAGGCTGGCATTGATGTCAATGACGCCTCAGTGTACTCTGGATTGTGCACACAGCTCTTTAAAGAGGAGTGTGGGCTGTACCAGAACAAGGTGTACTGCTTTATTCATCTGAGCATTCAGGAGTTTCTGGCTGCTGTATATGTGTTCCTCTCATTCATCAACAACAATGAGAATCTAATGGCCGAACCTCAATCAATATCCAGTATCTTCTCTTTGCTGTTCAGAGACAATCCTGAAGTTACTTTCTACAAGAGTGCTGTTGATAAAGCCTTACAAAGTGAGACAGGAAACTTGGACCTTTTCCTCCGCTTCCTTCTGGGCCTCTCGCTGGTGTCCAATCAGAAGTACTTACGAGGTCTGCTGACAAAGACAAGAAGCAGCTCACAGAACCATGAAAAAACTGTCAAGTACATCAAGGAGAAGATCAGGGAGAATCCTTCTCCAGAGAGGAGCATCAATCTGTTCCACTGTCTGAATGAACTGAATGACCATTCTCTAGTGGAGGAGATCCAAAGCTACCTGAGATCAGGAAGTCTCTCAAAACCCAACTTGTCACCTGCACAGTGGTCAGCTCTGGTCTTTGTGTTGCTGACTTCAGAAAAGGAGCTGGATGTGTTTGACCTGAAGGCATACTCCAGATCAGAGGAAGGTCTTCTGAGGCTGCTGCCAGTGGTCAAAGCCTCCAGAGCTGCTCTGTGAGTAAATAAAATGACATATTAGAACTAATCATCAGGAAGCATTATCCAGTTTAGAGAAAGATATGTATTTTAATATGATATTAATTTGAAAAACTTACTGAATCAGTGCATTGGTGTTCACATTGGTATAACACAATGACCATATAATTCAAGGAGATGGAAGATGAATCTATATGTTGTTTTAGAGAATAAACCAAATGCATCTGACCTTCTACACTACTCATTAAATTAACAATGTGTTTGAAGTCATGATGATCTCTTTGTCAGTCTGTCAGGCTGTGGAGTCACAGAGGAAGGCTGTGCTTCTCTGGTCTCAGCTCTGGAGTCAAACCCCTCACACCTGAGAGAGCTGGATCTGGGTAACAATGACCTGAAGGATTCAGGAGTGAAGCTGCTCTCTGCTGGACTGGGGAATCCCCACTGTAAACTGGAGACTCTGAGGTCAGTATTCCTGTAGTTGGTCAACAAGTGATAACTGTTCACTAGATCCACATGTGTTTACCAGACACACATAGTACAGAATGTCACCTTTTATTTAAAGGTATTCATAAATATATATTTAACGGTTTATATGTATCTAGTTCTCCCATTTGAAAAAGTCATAATATTTTGGATAAATTAATTTAGTAAAAAGTTTAGTGTTTCTACTAACTTGTTGAATGCTTTTGCAGCTTGTCTTGGTTGTGTGTTGGATGTTTTTCCTAATAGAAACTGAATGGTGAATAATGTCCTGTTATGTTGGAGTCACTTCACTTGTATTGTCAGTAAGAATAGAAGATGTTTCTGAACACTTCTACTGTCACACCTTGTAGAAGTGTAGTGGGCCCTATGGGTTCTCTATGGTGTTTTAGTTCAGGGCATAACTAAGGGGGTTCTAGGTATTGTGTTTCTATGTTGGTGTGTGGGTTCCCAATTGGATGCAGCTGAATATCGTTGCCTCTAATTGGGGATCATACTTAGTTTGTCCTTTTTCCCACCTGCGATGTGGGATATTGTGTTGTTTGATGTGAGTGCCTATGTGCGCTACTTATTTTCATGACCGCTTTGTTGATTTGGAAGTTTCATCATCATCATAAAAATGTGGAACTCTACTCACGCTGCGCCTTGGTCCAATTATTTATACAACGATCGTGACATCTACATTCATGTGGATGCTACCATGATTATGAATAATCATGAATGAATCGTGAATGATGATGAATTAGAAAGTTAGAGGCACAAAGATCATACTCCCTCTGTTATTGGTAATGGTGAGAGGTTAGCATGTTTTGTTGTAGCCTCTGTTATTGGTAATGGTGAGAGGTTAGCATGTTTTGTTGTAGTCTCTGTTATTGGTAATGGTGAGAGGTTAGCATGTTTTGTTGTAGCCTCTGTTATTGGTAATGGTGAGAGGTTAGTATGTTTTGTTGTAGCCTCTGTTATTGGTAATGGTGAGAGGTTAGCGTGTTTTGTTGTAGCCTCTGTTATTGGTAATGGTGAGAGGTTAGCATGTTTTGTTGTAGCCTCTGTTATTGGTAATGGTGAGAGGTTAGCATGTTTTGTTGTAGCCTCTGTTATTGGTAATGGTGAGAGGTTAGCATGTTTTGTTGTAGCCTCTGTTATTGGTAATGGTGAGAGGTTAGCATGTTTTGTTGTAGCCTCTGTTATTGGTAATGGTGAGAGGTTAGCATGTTTTGTTGTAGCCTCTGTTATTGGTGATGGTGAGAGGTTAGCATGTTTTGTTTTAGCCTCTGTTATTGGTAATGGTGGGAGGTTAGCATGTTTTGTTGTAGCCTCTGTTATTGGTAATGGTGAGAGGTTAACATGTTTTGTTGTATCCTCTGTAATGTTCTCACTCATTAAGAAAAATCATGAATGAGTCATGAATAATAAAGGCATAATCAGGATTAATTTAGTATTGTTTATCTTCAGATTACATTTAGTAGTGTTTAGAAACATGTTATCTACTCAATTAGACAGAAAATTACTCCAGTCATCATCCACCATTTTAATATTGGGCAAAACACAACCCAAAACAAACTGCAAAGTCAATCAACGAGTTTGAGTCACAGGCTTGATGTAGTCATTGCATTCGACGAATATTAGACCAAATACTAAACTTTTGACTACTTTAATACACTATAAGTGAATTGGTCAGAATACTTATGACTTCTTCAAACAGGGGGACTAGATACATAAAATACTTTTATTTTTCTAAATGTTGAAACAGATATGTATTAAAATACCCTCAAATAAAAGGTGACATTATATACTGTCACCTCATATGAAAAAGTTGATCTGAAATTCAAAATGTTGGAGTATAGAGTCACATTTAAAATGTTAGCTACACTGTCAAAATAGATATGGTGTGGACTGTATACTCAATACAATCTAAATCTGATACCTCACTGTCTGTCTTTTGACTGATACTGCTTTTTAAACTGGTCTGGTCAGTCTACTCAAATATTTGTACTATACATTTTTCTATCTACAAGCAATACTTTGATAATTTGTCATTTCTAATAATGATACATTAATTTATGAATAGATATGGCAGGTTTCAGGACACTGATGTATCTGAACATTTTGAAAAAATATACTGCCACTATTTTCACCACAAAAGATTAGCAGTGTGATTTTAATATGATGATCTCTTTGTCAGGTTGTCATGTTGTGGAGTCACAGAGGAAGGCTGTGCTTCTCTGGTCTCAGCTCTGTGGTCAAACCCAACACATTATTAGTGTACGGGTAACAGCGTAAAGAGGGAAAGCTAAGCGTAACATTTTAATACAACCTGTCTGTCATTGTATTTCTTCTGTGTTGGCAGACTCACTGGCTGTAAACTCACAGACACATCCTGTAAAGTGTTGGCCTCAGTTCTCAGTTCAAACCCCTCACACCTGAGAGAGCTGGATCTGAGTAACAATGACCTGAAGGATTCAGGAGTGAAGCTGCTCTCTGCTGGACTGGGGAATCCCCACTGTAAACTGGAGACTCTGAGGTCAGTATTCCTGTAGTTGGTCAACAAGTGATAACTGTTCACCAGATCCACATGTGTTTACCAGACACACATAGTCCACACCATGTGTTGTTGTTGTTGAGTTGAGTTGAGTTAATTTTATTTTTACAGGGACAGTGCACATTAATCAACGTTTCAGTAAAAGTGCCGGTTTTAGCCAGCCGGCTAATTTTCTACTGCAGTCCCTGGGCAGGTTATTAAAAACAATTGGAATATAGACAATAGCAACATAGGACAAGCAAGACATAGCATACAGACAGAGCAACATGGGACAAGTAAGACATAGCATACAGACAGAGCAACATAGGACAAAAAGCAGCAAGACAAAATTCATAAAAGCAACAAAATGTTTCCACACCTCACAAGCTACAGACAACAAACATGGAAAGCGGCAACACACAGCTAGGGACCATGTTCACAAATCTGATTGACCTTTAGCCATGTCTTCAAGCCTTTTGTGAAAGGGTGATATGTGGTGCAGTTATGTGTGTCTGATGGCAGTGTATTCCAGACATGGGAAGCTCTCACAGAGAAAAAGGATTTACTAAAGGTCCTTTTCCTTAAGGGAACTATACAGTCACCTCTCATAGCAGACCTTGTGGATCTGCTGCCAAATGTTTGGGTTTTCTGTTTAACAAAAATACTGAGTGGAGGGGGAGCCAGGCCATTTAGGATCTTGAATACAAGACATGCGTCGGTGTATTGCACAAGATTTTCCCAACTCAGGAGCTCATGCTTTCTGAGGATGTGACAGTGATGATGGCTATTGGGTTTCCTATCAAGCACTTTGAGAGCCTGTTTGTAGACAGACTGAATAGGTCTTAATGTTGTACAGCAAGCTTGGGCCCAACTAGTCAAGCAGTATGTTAAGTGGTATCATAGATTTGAAGTACAGTTTTGCTACCTCTGGAGTCAAACAATTTCGTATAAATCGGAAATTAGCTAGGTTGAATTTGGTTCTGTATTTGGTTATGTGGTTATATATGTATTTGGACAGTGAAGCTTACAGTTTTAAATTTGGTGCTAAGCTCCAGCATTTTGGATTTGAGATAGAATGTTTCATATTGGGCGACAGTACAGAATGTCACCTTTTATTTAAAGGTATTCATACATATATATTTTACCGTTTAGATATGAAAGCACTTTAAGTATCTAAACTCATCAAAAAAAGAAACATCCCTTTTGCAGGACCCTGTCTTTCAAAGATAATTCATAAAAATCCAAATAACTTTACAGATCTTCATTGTAAAGGGTTTAAACACTGTTTCCCATGCTTGTTCAATGAACCATAAACAATTAATGAACATGCACCTGTGGAACGGTCATTAAGACATTAACAGCTTACAGACGGCAGGCAATTAAGGTCACAGTTATGAAAACGTAGGACACTAAAGATGCCTTTCTACTGATTCTGAAAAACACCAAAAGAAAGATGCCCAGGGTCCCTGATCATCTGCGTGAACTTGCCTTAGGCATGCTGCAAGGAGGTATGAGGACTGCAGATGTGGCCAGGGCAAGAAATTGCAATGTCCGTACTGTGAGACGCCTAAGACAGCGCTATAAGGAGACAGGACGGACAGCGGATCATCCTCGCAGTGGCAGACCACGTGTAACAACACCTGCGCAGGATCGGTACATCCGAACATCACACCTGCGGGACAGGTACAGGATGGCAACAACAACTGCCCGAGTTACACCAGGAACGCACAATCGCTCCATCAGTGCTCAGACTGTCCGCAATAGACTGAGAGAGGCTGGACTGAGGGATTGTAGGCCTGTTGTAAGGCAGGTCCTCACCAGACATCACTGGCAACAACGTCGCCTATAGGCACAAACCCACCATCGCTGGACCAGACAGGACTGGCAAAAAGCGCTCTTCACTGACGAGTCACGGTTTTGTCTCACCAGGGGTGATGGTTGGATTCACGTTTATCGTCGAAGGAATGAGCGTTACACCGAGGCCTGTACTCTGGAGCGGGATCGATTTGGAGGTGGAGGGTCCGTCATGGTCTGTGGAGGTGTATCACAGCATCATCGGACTGAGCTTATTGTCATTGCAGGCAATGTCAATGCTGTGCGTTACAGGGAAGACATCCTCCTCCCTCATGTGGTACCCTTCCTGTAGGCTCATCCTGACATGACCCTCCAGCATGACAATGCCACCAGCCATACTGCTCGTTCTGTGCGTGATTTCCTGCAAGACAGGAATGTCAGCATTCTGCCATGACCAGCGAAGAGCCCGGATCTCAATCCCATTGAGCACATCTGGGAACTGTTGGATCGGAGGGTGGGGGCTAGGTCCATTCCCCACAAAAATGTTTGGGAACTTGCTGGTGCCTTGGTGGAAGATTGGGGTAACATCTCAGAGCAAGAACTGGCTAATCTGGTGCAGTCCATGAGGAGGAGATGCACTGCAGTACTTATGCAGCTGGTGGCCACACCAGATACTGACTGTTACTTTTGATTTTGACCCCCCTTTGTTCAGGGACACATTATTCCTTTTCTGTTAGTCACATGTCTGTGGAACCTGTTTAGTTTTTGTCTCAGTTGTTGAATCTTGTTATGGTCATACAAATATTTACACGTTAAGTTTGTTGAAAATAAACACAGATGACAGTGAGAGGACATTTCTTTTCTTGCTGAGTTTAGTTCTCCCATTTGAAGAAGTGTTAATTATTTGGACAAATTAATTTTGTCATAAGTTTAGTATTTGGTCCCATATTCCATGCCTGCAGTGATTAGATCAAGCTTGTGATTCTACTAACTAGTTGAATTCATTTGCAGTTTGTCTTGGTTGAGTTTTGGATGATGTTTTTCCTAATAGAAACTGAATGGTGAATAATGTCCTGTCATTTTGGAGTCACTTCACTTGTATTGTCAGTAAGAATAGAAGATGTTTCTGAACACTTCTACATTCATGTGGATGCTACCATGATAATGAATAATCAGGAATTAATCGTGAATGATGATGAATGAGAAAGCTACATAGGCACAAATATCATACCCCCTCTGTTATTGGTAATGGTGAGAGGTTAGCATGTTTTGTTGTATCCTCTGTTATTGGTAATGGTGAGAGGTTAGTATGTTTTGTTGTAGCCTCTGTTATTGGTAATGGTGAGAGGTTAGCATGTTTTGTTGTAGTCTCTGTTATTGGTAATGGTGAGAGGTTAGCATGTTTTGTTGTAGCCTCTGTTATTGGTAATGGTGAGAGGTTAGCATGTTTTGTTGTAGTCTCTGTTATTGGTAATGGTGAGAGGTTAGAATGTTTTGTTGTAGCCTCTGTTATTGGTAATGGTGAGAGGTTAGCATGTTTTGTTGTATCCTCTGTTATTGGTAATGGTGAGGTTAGCATGTTTTGTTGTAGCCTCTGTTATTGGTAATGGTGAGAGGTTAGTATGTTTTGTTGTAGCCTCTGTTATTGGTAATGGTGAGAGGTTAACATGTTTTGTTGTAGTCTCTGTTATTGGTAATGGTGAGGTTAGCATGTTTTGTTGTAGTCTCTGTTATTGGTAATGGTGAGAGGTTAGTATGTTTTGTTGTAGTCTCTGTTATTGGTAATGGTGAGAGGTTAGCATGTTTTGTTGTAGCCTCTTTTTTGGTAATGGTGAGAGGTTAGCATGTTTTGTTGTAGCCTCTGTTATTGGTAATGGTGAGAGGTTAGTATGTTTTGTTGTAGCCTCTGTTATTGGTAATGGTGAGAGGTTAGCATGTTTTGTTGTAGCCTCTGTTATTGGTAATGGTGAGAGGTTAGCATGT